>NW_007579732.1:19920-36483 GCF_000690725.1 Stegastes partitus
GTGTCTCTTGTTTCTCCGCACGTGCTCCCGAATCAAGGCGATAAAGTACGATGGCAAGGGTTTGACCCCGGGGCTCCGGGAAACAACGAGAATATTGGGATTTGCTGACCCTGACAACATGACCGCCGGGAGACAGAAGCGACGATGGAGCTCAGCGCAGAGTTATTGCTGTCATTTATAGCAGCGGCTGTAATTTTTTGCATTTTCTTGAGAATTTCCAGCTTCTTGTTTCGGTGTAAAGAAAGGTTTTTATTGAACCTCTGACCCTCAGAAATGTGTCGACAAGGTTGAAAAGCTTGCTATTTTTAAAAAACCATTTATCGGAGACAGAAAAGCAGAAAAATTCTCTGTTTTCTCAACTCGTAAATCGTCCTTGAACCAATCACGCGCCACATGCAGCATCTTCAGGAAAATTTAGCACAAATAAGCTTAGAATTGTGATATTTTATCAAAATTACTTCATTTTTGTACATATATCGTGTTAAAATTGGCCATAAATCACCCATTTACTTCAACCAAGGTTTGTAAAAAATTAAAAATTCTTCACTTCATGGCCCAACTTTGAAGCCATTAGTGACTGAGCTGTGACCGACAGTCAGGTGACGAAAATGTGGGAACTTTTTGATTGAACTACATTGAACTGCAGGCTGCAGAGAGGAGACAAGTATTGAATCGAATTAAAAATGTAAGTAAAATACCTATAGCATGTACAGACACCACTTTTTTCCAGTATTGGTAGCACCTGTTTTTCTAAGATAGATAAATAAATCAAGAAAATTCAACTTTTGAAGTCTGTTTTTAAGATTCGTTGCACTAAATCTGTGTCATGCTGCTCAGGAGAAGTTCTCTCTACTTCTAGTCTTGGGTGTGCTGTTCCCATCGAGGTGCATGAGTCAGAATGTAACGCAAAAAACGTCCATAAACTGGAATGCAGAGGGTTAACGGTACAACCCCTAAAGGTTTCTTCAGCTAAAAACAATTAAAAATCCGTACAGTAGCTTCCCTCCAACACACACACAGAGTTGCTGCCGAGAAACCTTTGTTTATTCCCGGTTCCAGCTGAGGCTATAACTAAAAAGAAAGAAAACATAAAAAGTCCCAGAGGCGGCGGAGCGCCCCAGCGACGGGTAGCTGTGGCTGGGTAGCAGAGGGTCAACAGACGGGTCCAGAGATGGAGCTCAGCTGGCACTTAATGCGTGAGCCACTTACAGTCGAAGCTGCCATGTAGCGAGACGAGGAGAGAAGAGAAGAGAGACGAGAAGAGGAGGAAGAGAAGAGGAGGAATGAGGCTGAGTGTCTGGTGAAAGTCCAGGGCAGTGGAGGCACCACTCCAGGGGCCGCCACGAACATCTGTGCCCCATTTAGTGATGTTTCTCCTCCTCTTAATTCCCCTAATTTTTCTTCTCTTTTTGGCTTGCGCATAAAAATCCATCTATCTATCCATCTAGCTATACGTCCGTTTATCCATCGACCTATGGAGGAGGCATCTCTCAGGTGTCACCCACAGAATAGATTATCACTGGGCCCTGCTCCGTGGCGCCGAGGTCGCGTGGGTTTAAATGGCCGGTCCAGGTGTGAGCGTGTGTTTTCGTACTGCACAGCGGTGTGTATACGACAACCCTCTCGGGGCGGAGGGGGGTTCAGCGCCGGCTCTCCTCTCGACCCCTTCGCCTCCCGCGACGCTCTGCACTCTGCTCTCATTAGTCCACGTAATGACACATGCGACGCACTCCAGCACGAACCGGCCAGACAAGCATGCATCCTCCTCTCCTGAAGAATTTATTTAAAAAAAAAAAAACAACACACAGGCGTGCAACGTATATGTGCCGGGTAGCAGGTGGCCGGTGGAGTAAGGACAGGAGATGAATGGAGGGAGCAAGGAGAGCGGCCAGGCCATGGGGGACAGCACGGGCGAGTCATTTATTAAGGGGCTACAAACACACACACTCTTACATGCGTGTCCCCACTACATTCAACCACAAATGCATATGCAAATACACAAGCATACATGCTCCCAGAGGCTTTAACCGCACACACGTTGACCCAGTATCCGCCGCTCTCCATTCATCTGACGCCTAAGTAGAGCAACGCTAGCCACAGAAAAGTTCCTCGGCGCTATGTGCCTACGAGACGTCTTCGCTCGGGGCCCTGCCTTTTCGATAATTTTTTTTTTTTTATTTTCCGAGATGTTTATCGTTTTCTGACCCATTTCGTGTCTTTGGCGCCCCTTGTTCGCATCCCTCCCGGTGTTAATGTTCCTACACTTTGAGCGCGAGTATCATTGATCCAAGCCCGAGTGTAAAAGAGAGAGAGAGAGAGAGAGAGGGAGCAGTAATATTCCAGGCCTTTCATAATGATTAAAGCCTTCATTAAATTTTCATCCCAACCTGCTGTTTGCTGCTAATGGCCTTTGTGAGCCACACAGCCAAACAATAGCTTAGCCGGGCACAGAAAAAAGGGATTTCTATCTCGCGTTCAATACTGCCCCCTCGTCGTGCCCTCCCCTTCCCCACCACTCTCCATTTCCCTCTGCCTCTCTTCATCTTCCCTTTTCTTCCTCTTTTCTTTTCTCTCTCTCTCTCTTGCTTGGCTTTTTTTTTCGGGTCTGGAGGCGCTCAGGCCTTTTGTTAGCGCGTTTCATTTAAGCGTAAGGGCAGATAATGCTCCGGGTTGGTTTGGATGCTGCACCACTGTGGCACTGTGCTAATGGGGTCTGTGAAGACACTGCTCTTTCTCTCCTTCACTTTTCCTTCCCCTTTTTACCTCCTGTCTTTCCCTCCCTCTTCCTCCCCCATCTCTCTCTCTCTCTCTCTCTCAGTGCTGGCTGACTCATAAAGATCCATTATTGTTGTTTTTTTTTTCCTGTGCAGCCGGTTCATGAGGTCCAGCGAAGCAGCGAACAACCCAAAACACACCTCAATTACAGCTCGGCTCGACAAACAGTCCAGTTTTTTTTTTTCCTTTTTTGTAAAATGTGCCACAACAGGCCTCCTCTATCGACTGGAATAAAAACAACCAGACGGCGAGAGCTGACCAGCAGTCTCGGCTGCTTTGAAAAAAAAAGCCTTACAGAAAAGCCTGGAAAATAAGGTTAGCACATCGCAGCTTGAAATGAAAGCCTGTTGATGTGCCGGAGGGGGGGAACGCAAACACATAAAACGCACCTACACTTAAAGGCAAATACACAACGCGCTGGCTGTGCTGTTCTTTCACCTCTTCGGGCAGGGTGTCACTCGGCCTCGAGTTCTGCGCCTTTCTGGGGGATGTTTGAATACAAAAACTCTGCAGCGGCGGATTTGGAAGGAGAGAAAAAAAAAAGAAAAGAAAAGAAAGATCTGATCCGATGGTTGTTTTCTGCTTTACAGGTCTTGGCGAGGACCACTTGGTTGTGAGGAAGTGAGGCTTGACCCGAGTTGGGTCCCACCTGGAGTTATCTCAGGAGGGTTGGCAGGCAGGTGTGGGCGACTGGTGCAGAGTAAGGGAATAAATGCACCACCTCCCCGAAAAAAAGCAGTTTTTTATTATGTTTCAGGTGTTTTCTGGATCTCTAAAGAACTCTAAGATGCATTGCTTCACCCTCTGAACCCTGAAAACACACCATCGGGTTAGAAAGAGACGCATTCAGAGACAGGAACTAATAAAAAACTATAAAAAAAAACAGAAAGAATCTTCAGGACTTTCTGTTGGCTTTCGGTTTTGTTGTGAAAATCAACTCAGCTTAAACTCTTAATCTCATTGTACATGTGTATAATGACATTAAAGGCATTCTATTCTATTCTAACTTGTGATTTTATTCTACATGTTTCGATTGAGAAATTGCCAAAAAATAAAGCGTTTGCACTAAACAGATTCTGTAAAAAGCTAAAAATTTTGCTCTCCTTGGTGCATCTGTGAAGCCATTCATGACTCAGCTGCAAGCAACAGTGACGTGACAAAAATTCAGGGACTTTTTGGAGATTGTATGCCGCCATTCTTCTCCTGTATTGGTAACACTTGTGTGTAGTTTTGTACAATAAATAATCAAAGAAATTCAACCTTTTTAGTGCTTTATGACATTATAAACTTGCTACTGAGTTCTCTCAATGGTTGTGCAAGTACCGTAGAGGTGCAGGACTTTATTATTGCAGTGGAAAAACGCCCCCAAAGTAAAAAAAAAACGCCCAGAAAGTGCTCAGGGTTCAGAGGGTTAAGCACCAGAGAGGAACCTGTTTTCAAGCTGTCACCGACTTCCAACGCAAAAGAATCCCCCACCAATAAAGCACCACGTTATTTATATTATCCCATCTTCCAAAAGGAGATGGACACCTGCTAGCGATATCCGTATCACATTATCACTATTACATGCATTTCATAGTGACTTAAGCCCCCATTTATATGCCCAGTGGAAATTAGCATTGGCCAAGGGCTAATTTTATCTCTTTTCTTGACTCCAACTGCTAGCCCCAGGCTAAATCTGAGAATGAAATGTGGGGGCTAATCGAGCTAAGCTATGTAGGCCCCTGGGCAAGACTCCGGCTTGGCTTCCTCGACAGTGTGTGAAATCTTTATCAGGGGGCTCGGGGAGAGGTTGCACTTCTTATTGGGCTGAAAGGCGCCTTTAATGTGAGCGTTTTCTTGAAATTAAAGCTGGGGGAAACATTTGGAGAGTTGTTAATACACCCAAGTATGTTCGCAGGCTTTTCACACACCCGCTGCACACACACACGAACACTTGCGCACACATCTCATTTGTCAGGTTGTGATAAATATGCAAAGCATGGTGGACAATAGGCCCGAGCAGCTGATGCTGTCTGTCTGCGTGCTGGAAAAAACAAAGGCTCGCCTCTCATCTGAATGTGTGTGGGTTCATAACAGAGGGAAAGCGTGAGAGAGCCGTAGAGGAAACAAGACAGAAAGAACGACAGAAAAGAAGAGGAGCGCAATAAAAAGAAGAGCGTGGCGCCGAGCCAGAGAGACGGACTCGCACATCTGGCCTCCTCACTGACCTTCTGGCTCGTTTTTGATCAGCTCCTCCATCTTGCGCTGCTTCAGTGTGTCCACCACGTCGGCCAGGCTGCCCTTGCGTCTCTCCGGGGTTCCCAGGGTGCCGGCGGCCGAGCCCCCGTCGCTGCAGGGCCGCCCGCCGCCTCCGCCCTCCTCTTTGCCCGGTGAGGTAGCATTGTGCTGGGGGTAAGGACTCAGCGAGCTCCCCTTGGTGCCGTCGTGCTCCTGGAAACAAGAGGAAATTATTAAGTTTCAGAAATTATCTCAGTGCGGAAGAAGAAGAAACGCGAAGATCTGGGAGGAGCTGGCTCATTATCTCCGAGCTTCTTTGCTACTCTTTTCTCCCTTTATTCTCTCCATCTCCCCTTCTTATAGCCCGATGCAGCAACTTTCATCCCCGGCCAGTTATCTCAAGTCAGGGCATACTTCTTCTTCTTCTTCTTCTTCTTTCCTTCTCGCGTCCTCTGGAATCTGCATTTGACTGACTTGGAGGTACTTGACAGAAGCGGCACATGAAACAGCGGCAAAAAAAAGACTCCGCAACACTCTTAAGTGTCAACGTTAACTCTTCATTACAAAGCCCTTTCGATGGCTCGCTTTGAGGGAC
This sequence comes from Stegastes partitus, assembly GCF_000690725.1. NCBI lineage: Eukaryota > Metazoa > Chordata > Actinopteri > Pomacentridae > Stegastes > Stegastes partitus. The sequence continues at coordinate 25,511 of NW_007579732.1, forward strand.
GTCCAACGCCGCCGCACCAAATCCCGAGCCCAAGTTTTTCAGCCTTTCTACTTTTTTGTCTCGAGATTCATGACAATTAATGCTGAGGATGCAACTCGCAACACAAACACACATATACACACACAAAAAAAATGCACTCCTTTTGAAAAAACAAAGCTCTGGAGCTATGTCAAATCATTTCCATAAACTTATAAAAGGACTAAAAAAAGACTAGAGCATGACGGCAACAAAATATAATGTATACAGCTTTAAAGTGGGGCTCCTCTGCCAAGCTGTCGTGGGGAATAATCATCCCGCTGTGTCTAAAGTTTACAGCCTTTAACACCTTTGAGTTTGTTCGGGTCACTTTTTGCAGACAACAATCCCGCTTAGCGCTGCGTTTGTTTAATTTATTGTTCTCCTTTTTCCGACGAGTAACCCAAGTTGGAAGCGGCCGGCAGCTGAGCGGTAAGTAACTTTTAGCGTCTTAATCCGTGTACAAATAAAACCTGTGTTTGTTTCTTCAGCCGGCATTACGAGACCTAACGCTGGCTCAGCCCAATTAACAGTGACAGTGAGACGGGGAGGAACGCCGGCGGCTTTTTCGAGAACACGACCTGGCCGCACACATGCCAGCGCGTTAACCGGCGTGAACTCAGGTGCGCGCCGTTCAATTACAGACACAATCGGGCCCGGCCGGCCGAGCGGCTCAGCTCCTCTGCAGACGGGAGGGTCAATGGTCCACAGGGTTAATCTTTGGCTAATCTCACTACAGTATGGGGCATGCCACCTGGGACAGTGGCACACATACTGTATCTGCTTGCGCGTGGGCGTTCGCACGGGGACATTCCAGCCGTATTAATGCCATTGTGGCGTATTAAGCCAGAGGTGGCTCTCTAATCATTAACTCGCAGGCCGCCGGTGGAAGTGGAACTTAATACCGAGATCACAGTCCACCGTGAAGTCATCTCCGCACCAGACGACTCCAAAATGAGCCATTTGAGCGGACAAATTTTTTTCTTTTCCTTCCCTCCCCCCACTGTGTTTCCGCTGAGATACTCAATATTGAGGATGCTTTCATTGTCGGTGGTCAAACACTATATGAGAGGTACAGCGGACCATTATCACTTGGCATTTTCGACACTTCACCGGCTCTCTCTCTCTCTGAATAAGTCAGCACGCTCAATAATTCACTAATTCTTTCCTTGGCATTCTTGCGCATGCATTGTACCAGAGGGACAGATTGTGACAGCGATGATGAGGCTGGAACAGTTGCACATATATATAAATATATCTCTATACAATGTGGGGTGATGAGGCTGTTAACATTGCGGCGAACAGAAGTTGTCTTGTGATCTGAAAGCCTCTAAAAGGCTTCACTCTTCTCCTCTCACCACCTGACCAAGTGGCTTTTTTTTTTCTCTCCCCTCCTCCTTTATCGCTTCCTTCCTTCCTCCCTTCCTTTCCTTTCTTCTTCCCCTCACCCTTTCTCCAGATTAGGGAAATCTCAAGACTTCAAAAAAAAAAAAAAACGAGCGGATTTTTGTGATTTACGAGTTGCATCAGGCGCCGACATGCAAATGCGACGAGACAGAAAAAGGAAGAAGAAGAAGCGTGTTTCTTAAAAAAAAAAAAAAAAGTCAAAGAAAGAAATCCCAAAAAATAAAATTAAAAAAAAGCAAGAAAGAAAGAGGGAAGCGATGTTATTAGAGGAAAACGAGAGAGAGAGTTGACAGAGAGATCCACGACGGAGGAGCAAGAAGGGAAAGGCAAGGCGTCTTGAAGGCAGCGGTCACACCTGTCACATCCCATTTATCTAATCCAGCGCCTACTTAAAACAGCCGCACTCTTTCTTTCGAGAAAGATGTCGTGCAAACAAAACAAACAGAACAAGAATATGGGAGGGAGATGAAGAGAGAGAGAGAGAGGAGAGAAGAGGGGAAGCAAGAGGGGGGGAGGATGGATGGAGTTGGAGGATCTCTTTGCAGAAAAGCTGCCAGCGAGATGTCATCTGGCTGCGTCCAACAATGAAGGTCATTTCCCAATCAGAGGGAATTAGCAGGGAAGCGTCTTCAAAGACCTCGTACATTAGAAGGGCCCCGTGACATTATTTATGTGTGAAGTCAGACAGACAGACTTTTATCCCGAAGGCAACTTAAATCTTCTTCTTCCTCCGATCAAACCTCTCTAATCCAAAGTCCAGGGATCAAATAAAACTATTGTAAACCGGTGTCACTCACGCTTCCTGTAGTAACGCAGGTCGCAAAACTTTTCCCCCCCTTCCTCCTCTTCTCCCCTCTCTCATCAACATGCATTTATTCATGAGTACAAACAGAAAAATTCTGGCTACTGTAAACTGCTCATGCCCTCGTCTCTCGGTGCATGTGTGCGAGCCATTTTTTATTTTTTTTTTGCCATACATGTGTGACACCCCGATCGCCCGTAGGTGTGTGTGTGTGTGCTCGTAAAAAAAAAAACATAAATAAATAAAAAAAATATGAGCGTCTGCATATATATATGTATTTATACGCGCTGGATGTGGCAAGGCTGGCTAAGTGTGGGCGGTTCTGCCTTTAGTTTGCAGATGTCAATTCTCTTCCAAATGACTGGAACAAAGTAAAAATTGCGCCTCACTCTCTTTATCCTTTTACTGCCTCTGCAATGGAACCGAATTAAACAACTTTTGTCTTCTTAAGCTCATCTGTGAGGGGAGGTTGGTTTAAAAACACTTAACTCTTGCCAAAAAAAAAAAAAAAAAAAGCCCCAAATGCTATTTTTTTTTTTCCTACAGCCAAGCACAGATGCCGCTGTTCATGTTCTCTCCTTTTTCTTCTTCTTCTTCCCTTCCTCCCTCTCTCTCTCTCTGTTTGCCCGACTGAAGAGGAAACTCTCCCTCTCTCTTTTTTTTTTTTTTTCCCTGCGCCATAGCCTGACATGTCTCGGGCTGTGCAAGGTGTAAAAAAACAATATTTGATGCTTGGCGCGTCGCTGCGGATCAAGGCATGGACAATGTGGCAAGTAGGAAGAAAAACTGGAAACAGCTGCTCAAACTAAAATACATGCACACAAATACACACCAGGAGAATGTCACTGATCGCTCCTGCAGGGGGGCGAGACTCAGCTCGAGCGCCAGAGCTGCCAATCTCGCCGCCATATACACTTTTACCGCGCACTGCCAAGACGCACACACACTCGCGAGCAAATCCCTTTACATGCCATGGCTAAACACAGACACTGTCAGTTTTGACTCGGGGGTCCCTCAGGCTGGGACAAGCCGGAGCACAATACTTCCTTCTTTGCTGCATGCGTTCCAAAATTTTGACCCACAGATTTTAAAAAAAAAAAAGAAGACTGTGGCACATAGATAATTATTCAGAATTTTAAAAAAAAAAACACCATTAGGAAATGTTAATTGTCTATTTAAGTCATTGTCCAGGAATTACACACTTGCCCCCTTCCCTTATCTTAAAAACACGCAGCTGTATTTTGCCGTATTTTAAATAGCAGTTTGGCTAAAATGTATGACAGTATATTTTACCACGACCCCTCACTGTTGACAGGCGAGCGTGTGTTGATTCATTAGTGCATCACTGGCATGAGAAATTAAGTGTGACCACTGTGTCTCAAGACTGCTCAATGACTGTGTTAAATCTGTCAAATTCACATGAACACACACACACACACACACATAATCACACATACAAATTGCACACACCACAAAAAAAAAAAAAAAAAAATGGAGGGGAAGACGGAGGGAAAAAACGAATAAACGCTCGATGAAATATCTTTATAGTTTTTATAGCGTGCGTCTCGCCTGTTAATGAAATAATTAGTGTTTGTCCATTAACACGTTGATGAGAGAAGATGCTTGATGTGAAAACATTATTATTTTCTTGCAAACGTAAACATTAGAAGATGCAAAAGAAAGGGGGGGGAAGGAGTGTCCTGGTAGGAGAAACCACAGCTAAAATCCTTCCCATCATGCATTTGAACTGAGCCAATGAGGGGTTGCACCTTTGCGTCACTCCCAATGAAAACAGCCCCTTTTACAGCGAAACTACAAACCATTATGAGCTGCCCGGATAAAGACTTTTTTTTTTTTTTTTGGTTAAAAAGATAAAATAAAAGTGAATAATCCGACCACCTTTTCAGGCCTTTTTGTTGTTGTTGTTGTTGTTGTTTTCCCCTCCTAAATGTGCAGCTGCAGGTAAAGCGGCCGAGCCAAAGCCGAACAGGCAGGCGGAATGAAGAGGTCAGTGTGTGGCTGAGCGCTTCTCCGCCACCGTGTTAATTTACTATGACAAGATAAAGCTGTAATCTTGCCTCACCCCCGTCCTCCTCCCTCCTCCTCCCCTGCTGCCTCACTTCCAAGTCAACCGATGAGCTTTTTTTTTTTCCTTTTACTGCCCTGCGAGAGCGAGAGAGAGACCCCCGCTTCCCTTGTTGTAAATTTCTCTTCACTCTTCATCCACTGACAGTCAGCCGGTGAAGGGATTGGCACTGTTAACCCCCTCCCCTCCCTCCAATTCCTCTCAAATAGAGGAAAAAAAAAAAACTTAACACACATCTTACTACATGCCAAGCAGGCAGCCGGATAAGCCCCAATCCCACCCCCTTGGTTTAATAATCCACATCAACACATCACACGTCAACAATCGCCCCATGTTCCTGCCCGCTAATGAACATTTTCGCATGAATTTTTCCACGTCGGGAGGCTACAATATAGCATTGTTGTCGTCGCTGCTGTAACTTTTCACCGGCGTCCCCCAGCAGATAACCGGCGGCGAGCGCGACGAGGACTTTGGTTTACAGTCAGCACCTGCCACACTCGCAGGGTCCACCGTGGGAGGGGCCTGCAGGCTAATCAGCGGGGCTAATTACAGAATTAGCTTTCCATTACAGCTCCTAAGCACTGTTTCATTGTTTTACAGCATGTGAGCGTTTATTGTCAGCACGCAGGAGGAGGAGGAGGAGGAGGGGGAAAGGTCGGCAGGCGTTATCTGGCGCCGCGACAGGGCGTGTTATCAAGGTGAGGGCCAAATCCTTCAACAGATGAAGCTCTAATGTTTAGCAGCATGCACAAAAAAGAAGCAACACCCTATACAGTAATCACACTCATGTACCCGACATGCACCGTAAACATGTGCAGAACGACTTCCATGCAGGAAAAAAAACAACAAGAGTCGTCCTTAAAATGCACATATAGCGACGCATGTCAGCGAGCAGACGTTTGCAGTAAGAACCCCCCGTATACAACACACACACACACACACCGGCCTGTACCAATATTTAACATGAATCACACAGAAAGATGCAATTCCGCTGTACAAACACGCACTTACAAACACGGAGCCATACATTGGAGCGCCGCTTGCACAATGTCACACTTCATCCCCAAGAAAATGACTCACTCCAATGGCTCACTTTTTTCTTTTTTCTTTTTTTGCAGTCACGCAACTGTGCATCAAATGGGCTCAAGGCGACGGCTGGTGGCATAAAAAAAAAAGAAGAAGCGAAAACACGTGCGCACCCAAACAGTAGCCTTGAACCTCTCCTCGTTGTTTTTCCAAACCGCTTTTTTTTCTCCACTCGCAGAGAAAGTCGATTTCTGCCTTTTTTAGGTTTCTTTTCAAGCCAACAAGTATCCGCTTATTTTTCTTTCTTCATTGTGAAGACGGCCATAAGAGGAGTAAACAGCATACCGGAGTCAAAGGGGAGCTTCGCATCCAGACTCCGTTTCATTTCATTCAATATGCAAAAATAAAATTGTTTACTCGCTTGGAAATTCCGTAAAAGCGACACAATTCTAATTATTTTTGAGCGTGTTTCGTTCCTGAAACTACTTTATGGACCCATTTCAGAAGCAGACAAGCGCGCAAGGTCAAGGAAGTTAATTTCCAGCTGAATGCATCCGCGGATATAAAACATTTTTCTAGCAAAAGGTTGTAATTTATAGCCGCTTTTCCAGCTCATTTAGTCAGCCTGCGTTCAAAAGACGGAGGGGTTCGTAGTTTTTACGTCAGCGCTGACCGTCCCACTGTAAAAACAAACGGTCAGGATTAACCGTGAACACGATCTGATCTGGGGTCTGGTGCCCTCGGGGGTCACTTTCCACCTCGAGCAGACAGCTTTATAGGAAGCCAAGGGCAGAAAGCCAGAGATGAAGATGAAGGCCAGAGCCGATGACGGAGGCGGCACAAGCCAAAGGAGCAGACAGGTAGCTCATTGGACGTGCCTTAGCCGGTTATATCGTTATTTTCAGAATGAATTCGGAGCGGCCATCAATTTTTCAAGACCGTTATAATGGAAGAATATTGTTAACAGTTTGAGTTTTTTGTCTGGATGTCTTTCCAACCCGGGGCAAATATTAATATTGATGTTTTATAAATGGAGAAGAAGACGCTGTCACCGTTTCAAGGATAGAAATTCACATCAAGTGCGAGTTATCATGTTACTTCAACTTCCCATAATGCTTTGGGGCATGTAAACATAAACAAGTTCTAGCTTTAGACTCTATTTGCTTCCATCCTGCACAAGTGGAGTCAACCAAAAGTAGCCGAATTAGCGGTTAGCACTTTTAGTCCACTATCACCGCATCACTTTGACACCTAAGAAAATTTTGAAAAGTGTTGATTTTAAACCAAATCCTGCAGTCATTTCTTTAACGACGGACATCAAATGTAGGGTCACGTGGAATCTACGCAACTGGATTCATCCAAAACGTAGCCGAATTAGCAATTAGCACCTTACGTTTGCGATGTACCCGTGAACAGACGGACGACCGTCACTGCACTGCTTTGACACTTTGAAACGTGACAGACAGCATGTTCCTGGAGTTATGATAAGTAGATTTACCGCCATTTTTTTTCTTTTTAGCAACGTGCGTCCAACACGGGGTCACACGGGATCTGAAACTTGTTTGGTGTCAGCATGTTCAGATCTGACTTAAAGAAAACTGTGTTTATTTCAAAGCAAATGTTGGGTGCAGGAGGTTAAAAAGAACCAACAGTGAGGACGTTTACTCTGAAACCTTTTGGAGAAAGTTTCCATCGAGGACAGAGTTCTTTAAGTAAGACGTGCTTTTAGGTTCAGAAGCAAGTTCTGGAGTTATAAACTTTAGGGTCAAATGGATTCCAAAATGAATCCGCGTGTTTAAATTTGTCCGAGTTGTGACTTTGAGAAAGAAGTAGTAGATTAGTAGATTAAAAAAGACGTAGGAGTGATTGAGAAGTTGGTAGAGAGTTCCTCAAATGAGACATGCAACCACACAGTTGGGGTCAGACGCAAATCCTGAAGCAAGTTCTGGAGTTTCACTAAGAAGGTTTCTGGCCATTTTGTGCGACCGACATCCAACGTAGGGTCACGAGGAATCTAGAAAGTGTTGGTATGTTCAGATTTGGCAGTAAAATGTATGAGGTAAATGGTGACAGTTGGGTTGGTTGAAAAGAGCTACGAGCGATGGAAAGGTGAGGACAGAGTTCCTCAAATATGATGTTCGACTGTTCTTTGGGGTTCAGAAGCAAATCCTAAAGCAAGTTCTAACGAGGAGAAGTCTTATGGCCGTCTCTTTGTGACAGACTGATGTGTGACTTCAAGAAAATTTGGCTTCTTGATGCAAAAGGTTGGTTAAAAAGAGCTATGAGGTCCTCAAATAAGGCGTGCGACCATTCTCTTGGGTGCAAAAGCAAAACCTAAAGCAGGTTCTGGAGTTATAATGTTCTTATCGCATTTATAAGCAGATTTATGGCCATTTTTTTCCTTTGCGATGCTCAGAAAACCTAAATTTTAGATGCAAACACTGTCAGTCGGGTGCAGTCGGTTAAAAAGAGCTAACAGTCGGGAAAAACCTCACTTTGGAATCTTCATTGAAAGTTTCCATCAAGGACAGAATTCCTAAAATAAACCATTCTAGCAAATCCCGAAGCAGCAACACGACCCACAGCGGGTCAAACCAAAACGCCAACCTGCTCCGACCCTTCATCCGCCCTCGAGGCCGCCGTCGCCCTCGAGGTGAGCGCTTTCACCCCTCGAGGTGAGACCGAGCGATGACGACAACAACAAAACAGAAAAAAAAAAGAAAAGCCTGTCCTCACCGTGTTGGGGGGGCTGTCCAAGTTGCGGTTGGGGGGCGAGCGAGGGGACACCTTGCCGCAGTAGGAGGCCAGGGGGAGGTGGATGACACCACCCAGTCCTTCGCTCTCCTCATCCTCCACTCGCTGTCTGCTGGTTGCCATGGTTACCTCTCCATCTGTCCCCCCATATGGAGAGGCTGGTCGCTTGGAAGACATCCTGGAAAAAAAAAAAAAAAACAGGAGATAGAAAGACAAGAGAGAGAGAGAGAGAAGGAGAAACAGGAGTGAGCAATATTCAATAGATGATATAATAGGTTGACAACTGGAGTTATACGAAGGGAAGGTTCCTGTGGATCAACTCCTGGAGCAACTTTTGAATTTTTTTGCTGTCGTGCAACACGATGCCACAAATATATCTAAGTCCTTCCAAATCCCATTCATCTCCTCAACCTGCACCAGCTTCCTCTTCTCCTCTGTTTTTTCCTGGACAAGTTTCTCTCTTTTTTTTTTGTTTTGTTTTACACTCAGCTCTTGGAGTGCATCTCCTCCACAATATCCCTCCTTTTTTTTTTTTTTTTAGCGAGCACCCAGCTTCTTGGCAGACCTTCAAACACCCTCTCAGGTCTTACAGTATGTTTACCATGGGGGCCATTCAACGTTTTCCAAAAAAAAGGGACGGGGGCCATTACTGCAAATGGAGCCCGCTTGCACCGGCATTGTGGGAGGAAATGACCACGTCTTGACAATAGGCTTTCAGAGAGAAACACAGATTGAGAGAGAGAAAAAATAAAAAATAAAAAAAAAAAGAGAGAGAGAGAGCGAGTGTGTGAGAGCAGTACGTACAGTGGCAATAATATGTGTTTATGAAAACCTCTGGACAATGGAGGAACTGGAAGGAAAATAGGCAGCAACGCGACAGCCCCGCTGTTTGCATTTGTTACCGTGGCTTTGTTCCCCTTGAAAAGAAGGAAAGGATATAAAGCCACATCTATTAGGTGAACTCTGTCTCTCACAAGGTAAATTTGCCTCCCTGTACTTCAGCTGAATAGGGATGCAGTGACTATGTGGCAATAATAGAATTTAATGTGGTTCTCAGCATCGCCTGAGTGCTTTCAGATGCACTTGTCAGCCTTGAAGCCACTGCGACTATGACCCTGGGTAATAGGCTGCTAACGCTCAGTCGCACGGAGGGGAATGGAGGGATGGAGGTGTGGATGGAGGGAGCTGTGAGAGAAGCAACAGGCGTCTGACTCTCAGACTCCTCTGACACGTTCACCTCCATCTTCGCGTCTTTATCCCGCGTCTCCCCTTCAGCACCTCGAGTTCTCGCCCCCCCGTTCTCCAGACTGATTGCACTCTCGACTCTATTGGATTTTTCCTCCGGACCGTACATCTGGCATTGTTCCTCGTGGGAGCCCCGCCGCTAATTCGCCGCTTATTTACCTTATGACAGTGGAAAGGTAAACAACATGGAGTGCGGCTCGGCGGAGACGTGCGGCGCGTTGGGGAGTAATCGAGTAAACTCAGCCCGAGTAAAGGGAAAAAAACTCCACTTTAATTGTGTTTTTGGATGAATTTGGCAACAGAAATCCACAAATCTTGCAAGTTGTTTAGTAATTTGAACCGAATTTTGCAAAAAATGTCACTTCTTTGCACCACTTTCAACTCCGCTGAGCTTTTAAAGGCGCCACAGTCTCGTTTCATCTCAAGCAAAATTGCTGCGTAGCTTTTCCCCAACTTCTGCAGCGCCACAAACTCTCCATTTCTTTTAATTTTTCTTCCCCCCCCTCCCTCCTCCTTCAATCAAGGTTAGAGCGACTGAATCAGCTGTTGCAATAAACGGACAGCGAGCGCCGAGCAAACACTTGAAACCGACAGGAATCTGCGACTCATTTCTCTATCTGTTTATCAGCAAACACTGCAGCCATAAAAAGGGGAGAAGATTTGCCTCGATGACAAAAGACTGAGGAGATAAAACTGCACGCTTAATCCCACTGATATTAAAATGACTTTTTTTATGATGTTGGAGCAGAAAGCTGTACGTGTGCGTCTGAACCTGTGAACACTATCCAACGCAAGCTGCAGGCCCAGCTGTACAAACTGCACACACACACACACATATGTGCACAGAACATACATAGAACAGAGGCCCGAACACTGCAGCTCTGTCTTCATCACTACCTGTTTACTTTACCTCCTTTCACTCCCTCACACTAAGGCCTTTTGTTTCACACACACACACACACCTCCCCTTGTATCCAACCTCTTGCTTGGCCATAATGCACAAAGTCTTTTTTTTTTTTTTAACCGCTTACAGAAGCACCTTTTGAAAAGGCCCGGAGGATTTTAATTTTACAGTTTTACCATCCCGGCATTTAACCACAGTAGCTGACATATCTAGATGGACTCCAGAGACAAGAGCGGTTACACATTAACGCGTGAAACAACACAGGTGTCCAAAATAATAAAAACTCCTGAGATAGAGGGAGAGGACTTCACTCTTGTGTCATCATTGTTTTCTTCTTCTTCTTCCCATTTGCCCCCCTACAACTCCTCCACTGCTGCTACTACTTCCTCAGAGGTGGGCGTCTGAATGAATGAATGAAGGAGGCAGTTCGCAGCTCCTCTCCGGCTATAAAATCCCTTCTTCTTCCCCCCCTACACCCCCCAACTCTTGTATCCGTCTTTGAAGTGGAATTACTATACAATTGGGCACAGCGGGGTGTGCAGGTTACGCCGGCTACTTCATTTAAAGTTTGGCAGAGGGTGGCGTGCTGGTTGGAGGCTGTCTGCGAGGATTTAAAAAAACAACAAGATGAGGTTGCATTAAGTTGACGAGAGGTCATAATTAGTGATTTTTCTTCCAAAGTCTGGGAAAACCACACCGTTGCTGCTGAAATCAAATTTTTTATTTGAGCCCTT
>NW_007579732.1:40899-43844 GCF_000690725.1 Stegastes partitus
AGAAGGCAGCTAAAAATTTTCCTTTTTTTAATTTGATTTTACTGCAGGTTAATATAAAAGTATTTTATAATTTGGATCCGGAGGCGACGTGGACGCAGCTCGACGTATTAATTACGGGACTTAAAACTGCAAATCGGTGGAATCCTGCTGATGCCGACCTGCATCTGAGTGCTCCTTAAAGTGTTGACACGTCCACTGTTGACTGTCTCCCCCCTTCACCCACCCATCTACCCTCCTCCTCCTCCTCTTCCTCACCCCCCTCACCCGCCGCCAACCTCTTCAACTGCCCTCCCTCCCTCCCTCGCCACACAAACACCCCTATAAACGGAAAGAGGGGGGACAAATGGAGGGGTGTGAAAATCCACCGCTGCCTTTAACACCACATCGACAGAGATCGACCCTCTTCTTCTTCCTCCTCCTCACCCTCTCTCTCTCCTCACCCCTCCATCTCTGGCACTTTTCTGCAAAACCTTCAACTAAAACCTTCACGAGGAATGTGTCAGTTTGACCACATCGTTGTCTTTTCTCATCCGCCAAAAAGAAAGCAGCTTCTTCAAAATCTTCTTCTTCTTTTTTTTCTTCTTCTAACTCCTTCCCCATATTTCCCTCTCTCTGTCTTTTGGTTGCTTTGGCTTCCTCCGTCTTTCTCTTTCTATGTGTATATTTCTGTTCTTGTTTGTGCAAACAGACGAGGCCGAGCTAGCGGAGAGAGGCAGTCTGTTTTCCAGTATTTTTCGGCTTTTTTGCGGGGCTGGGAAAAAAAAATAAAAANCTTCTTCTTCTGAGCGAGACTCTTAAGGATATTGCCTAATATCTATTTATAGGCTGTCCTTTTGAACAGTGGGAAGAGTGGGGTGGGCGGCGGAGGGGAGAAGCCGTGATGGAGGGATAAAGATTGAGGCACGGAGGTCAACGACGATATTCCCTCTTTTCTTTTAACCGTTCAAGTTTCAGAACAACTTAACGAGTGCGAAAAGCGGCCAAGACAAACGTCTAGGAGTTTCAAAATAAAAGATTAGTTTCTCTGATGGGGCAAACGGCGCGTAACGGTTAGAAAACACAGCTCCTGCCTGTATATGCTCAGACACGCCCTAACTTACTTACTCACTTACACGTACGACGCACAAAAAAAAAAAAAGGCGCACACAAACACAAAGCATCCTCTGTGAGGTGCCCTAAATCGGCGAGCGGCGGCCCGAGCCGTGTTTCCTGTCCAGCTTAACCACAAAAGGCAATAACACACAACCTAATGTCACCGCTGTTAATCACACACACAGAGAAAACACATGACTTTTTTTTCCTCCAGCATGTGTGTGTCTGTGCAGAAGAAGAAGGGGGTGGGTGCAGCGAGGCTAACTCATGTGGCCTCTGGGACAACCTCTTATTTCATCCACCCAAAAAGGCTTTAGTCACCAGCGAGGCATCACTCCACCGACTTTTCAGCCACGTTTGTGTCACACCGGGATGGTTTGAAAAAAAATTTGAGGATGGAGAGGGATGAAAAGTTTTTACCGTGGGAAAATCTTGAGTTATAGTCGGTGGAGGAGACAAGAGAGAGTGGATGGACGGACGGTGGCAAATTTTTGTTAATTTTACAAGGAGGGAGGTGAAAAGACGCCGCTGCATAATGTTTATTGAGCGAGGCGGGAGTGGAGTTGGAGGGTGGAGGGGGGGACAGTGTTTTTTCCCCCATTGTTGTGCCAGGACACTATTTGTGCTGCATTTGTTAAGCAATCCATAAAGGAGTCACAACATTTGTCTCACTGTCAGGCGACTCGGCCTTCTCTCTCCCCCCATCCCAACAAACCAGACACACATTCTCTCACATAAATGACAACACATGCACACACACACACAAGTCCAGAGTGCTNACACACACACAAGTCCAGAGTGCTAAGCTGAGATTAGAGCGCCACTTCCCCTTGGCTTTTTGATGATTAGTGGCTCCTCAACTAAGTCCCTGCTCATATCACATATGTCCACCGCCGCTAAGTCACTAATCGGACAGCGACGGACGTCCATTAACGCGAAGGGGCCGAATAATCGCCCGTGAGCGGCTGGTGGTGGCGGTTGGGTGGTGGTTTGTTGGTTGGTTGGTTGGTGGTTAGCCGCCTTTCCTCGCCATCGCTTTTGCTGTAATCAACCACTCCGTGTTGGCACGTCAGCACCGGCCAGCTTACGCAAGCGTGTTTAAACACACTCAGCCGGCTTATACGCGTATAAATAAATATAAATATGGCTGCCGTGACACGCGAAAAGAGAGAGAGACTTCGAGAAACACTTTTCAAACGAATTAAGCAAAGTAGGGATGCATTTTGTTTAGGCTTCAGCGAGGAGCGAGGAGGGGGAAAGACAAAAGCAGCCGTCACTGAAATGTCACACACACACACTATCACGCACACACTCGGCTGTGTTCGCTCTGTGTGTCTGGCTGCTAACATAATCATGGTGCTAACTGCTCTTGTTAACTCCTCTACTCAGAACAAGCTTTCAGGGAGCGTGGGAGCCTCCTCTGGAGAATTCCACAGTAAAGTGTGTGTGTGTGTGTGTGTGTGTGTGTGTGTGTGTGTGCAGCTCCCTCCTGCATATGCATGGTTATGCATGTGCCCAGCTTCTTCTTCTTTTTTTTAAATCACAGCCTATTATTTTCAAATCTATAGTGACGAAACGGGAGGCTAATTCCAAAAGTGCCGTCAGGAGTCAAAGTGACATTTTCCTTAAGAGCGCTTGAAGAGCAACCGGCCGCCTGTCACTCAGGTGAGGCGTCCGCTCGGATCTTTTGAAATCGTGGCAAATAGTTGAGCGGAATGCGCCTTTTTAGATAAGCCACCCGGGGCGTTTTTTAGCCGACCGCAACATTTACATCCATGTGACACCTCGGGCAGGAATTTAAACAAATGTTTCCCCTATCACTTGCTTTTATAGCCTCGCTTTCTTTTTTTTTT
>NW_007579732.1:48419-54764 GCF_000690725.1 Stegastes partitus
CTCGCATCAGCCAGGAGACGCACGAGAAAAAAGCTGACAGGGAAAGCAGAAGTAAATAAAGTTGTGGCGAGCAGTTGAGATGACATGATCGCACAGTTTGACACACACACACCTTCTCCTCTCTATGTATATATAAACACACACACACACACATATATACGAGAGCGTCTTTTTTCCTTCTCTTTCGCACAGCTTCTGGCAGTTTTTTATCTGCTGGAGGTATTGAACTGAACAGTCATTTCTGTGCGTCTCACACAGGATTTGCTTTGCATATCTCCGCCACACACACACACACACACATAGCAAAAAAAGAAAAAAAAAAAAAGTATAGGAGTCAATCATCAACTGACACACACTGTCCGGACAGTTTGCCGAACACTCTTCGCAACACCTTCCCCATGTCCACCTCACCCGGCTCGCGTCCCACTCTGCCCTGTCATCCGTGTGAATATTTATATATATATATGTGTATGTATGTGTGTGTGTGAGTGTGTGTTGGTGTGTGTGAGTGTGTGAGGGAGAAAGCGTCACGTACCTGTTACACTCCTGAGGTAGCTCAGGCTCAGTGAGCATGCTGGAGTAAGGGTCCGTCTCTCTCGACAACAACAACATAAAACAGTCCCACAATGCTCAGACGGACAAGGTTTTTTAGTCTCCCCCAAAAACACAAGCCGGGATAGAAGTGATCCTTCAACCTCTCACACACACTGCTGCTGATTCTCTCTCTCTCTCTCTCTCTCTCTCTCTCTCTCTTTCCTCTGTGTGTTCCTCTCTCTCTCCACTCACACACTTTCAGCCTCACACCCTCTCTCTCTCTCTCTCTCTCTCTCTTTCTCTTTCGCCTCCGTCCCTCCTCTTTCTCCCTCCCTCGCTGTAAGCTGTGAGATCTAGGCTCAGCTCTTAAAGGGCCAGCAGCAGCAGCAGCAGCAGCAGCAGAGGCAGAGGCAGCGGCGGCGGCAGCGGCAGCAGCAGCAGCGTCGGCGGCAGAAAGCCTCTTCGCTGTGACTGGTTGTGTATCAGTGTGTGTCTATGCAAAGAGGGAGGGACTATTTGACCGGAGGGCTCATCACTCCCTCGGTGTAAATGCACAGCAGTGCTGCCCCCTTCCTCAAGTCCATCCATCTCCTCTCTCCCTCTCTCTCTCTCTCTCTCTCTCTCGCTCACAGAGGCAACAGATCATATAGACCAGACCACTACGAGCCCTCCTGCTCTTTTATTATGCAACATGAAGGGAATTAATCAATAAGGAGTGAACTGTGCTGAACTATACAATCGTACACAAAGTCCTCTTTTTTTTTTCTTCCTGTTATGTTCTTATGCTTTTATACTACACAGCCCGGCTCATGCCATTGTCTCTTCTACCACGAGCAGACATCTGCTTTAAGATCCATTCAACTTATATATTATATAAATACAGATATATATATAAGAGAGAGAATGTGCTACTTCCATACGCCTGAATCTGGATTGATCTGGAATTATTCCTCTGAGCAACTTCTGGTCAGTTTCTGTCACATTTCTACTCACTGGGAGCTCATTTTTCAATCTTAAACCTGCACCTCTGTGGAAGCATCAGGCTGCGAGGAAGGAACTCAGAAATGACTCTCCTGCAGCTATAATGCCATAAATATTTTAAAAAAGAAGAAGAAACCTAAGCTGAAATTTCTTGATTAGTGCTGACTAAAACTGACTTGAGATGTACATCCCACATGTCCACCATACATATTTTACTACTTGGATTTTTTTTGGTTTCGTCTTCGATCTCTCAAAAAGTCCCTGAATTTCTGTCATGTGACTGCTCCTTGCAGCTGAGTCACGAACGGCTTCACGGTGGTTCCAACGAGCACAAAGTTTATAGTTTTTTCTCAGAATCTGGTCAAAGCTTTCGACAAATTTGAAATGAACCGAAGCATCACGTAGATTTACTCACGTGGAGCAACAAGTTGGAAATCCAGTGGGTTCGTGCTGTTTTTATTGTTTGTAGAAACGATAAATTGTGCGATTTTGAACGCCTTTAAAACCTGTTCTTCTATTTAATGAAAAAGAACACAGCATTACATAGACACAAGTTGGACTCAGTCTGCCGTATAGATCAACCTTAGCCTCCATTTACATTCTCTACTGAATCCAGATTTGCAGCTCGGCTCAGCGCACACACACCCTCACTGGCTGCAAACATACATATCATCTGTACTAATGCCTCGGACTCATCCGTGCTTAATTGGTTAAGTTGTGTTGTTCCAGCCTCTTTCACTGTCCCTTTGGTTCCACCGCGTTAGGAAAGTGAAGCCGTTTTGTGCTCGACTTCGATACACATCGTGCCTTTCACATGATTGGCTATGCTAACAGAATAAAGTAACAGAACAGTGGATGTGAAACAAACCTTGAAACGAGATTAATATAAGGTATCCGAAGGTCGAAGCGTTTACATTCTTTAAGGGGCTGCTGAAAGAAGCGCTGTTCAAAAGGTTGAAGCGCGCATAAAGCGGATGTCGCAGACAAGAAATATGGAGGAAGTATGACATGCAACGTTCGTCTGGGAATCAAGTCGTGGATGCTCCTAAATGATGTTTCTATGCATCAGAAACAGTGTTAACAAAAGGTCACTGCATGTTATTGCTGTTTGCTGTCGGCGCAATTCAACGCTGACGTGCACGCACTTACCCTATGGCCGTTTGCTAAATATTTAATCTACGATTTCATGTCGTCTTTTTCAATCTTCTCTCGAGACAAATGTTACTTTATCACTCCAACAAGTGAAAAGCGGCGACGCCAGCGCACTTGACTAATTCGTCTCTATCTATTTATGCCATCTCTCTGTTTAAACACTGTTATGCTAAGACTTGCAGCCATCAGTTTAAACACAATGAGTGTTAATATGATATTTCTATGGCTTTTATTAAAGCAGAACAATGTCAAGGATGAGCATTGTAGGTATCAGAGAATAATGCCCATCCTCCAGCCAATCGGAGTCAGTTTTTTTTCCTCCCCTTCCTCCTATTATTATAACGAACGAGACGGAATAAAAGCTTTAACTGGCTTTAATTTCCTTTCTTTATTCTTTTGTTTTGATGCAGTGAGATGCAGACGTTTGATTCTGCGACACAGACCGGTTTTGTTACAAGAAAGACAGCTGAACACTTTCAAACAGAACATATGCTGAAGCTCACATGCATGAATGAACGCGACGCACAAACGCGCGCACACGCAACGCACACGCGCGCATGCTCGGCCGGCTCGACGGCGAACCTTCAACCGATCAACCACACCCATTGTGTGTCCTCAGGTGTGCGCACTGTACGCGTGCACGTGTGTGTGTTGTCAGCGGTGCATGCTGCTTTCAGCCCTTAGTGCTGTCAGTCACTATTAAGGGTGTGTGGTCTACGTGTCACACATACGGCCAATCCAGCTATTGTTCTGGGGAGCGCGGAGCCAAAGCAGAGCTGACAGACTGCCACTTCTGTGATACTTTAACACACACACTCAGACGCTGACACTCACACACACACGGAGGGAGAAAGAGAGAAAGCGAACCCCGTCACTGTATCTACTGTAGACGAGCAGACACCTACTGCGCAACATGCATACACTGTGCAAGCCTCAATGCAGCATTGACACACACACACAGGCAGTACCTTTAAACAAGCAGTCACCTGCATTTGAGGTTTGCTCCTTTCATTGCTTTTCAACATTAAATCAGCCCCCCCACCGTGCAGCCGTGGTGCTGAATGCTAGCTTTTAGCTCCTTTAGAAGGAGTCATAGGTGTCTTGGTGGCCACTGGTCACTCAGTTTTTGAGGACGATCAGCTCGACAGCGGAATAACACACACACCGAAAACAAACCCCGTCACTTATCTACTGTAGACAAGCAGACACACAACATGCACACACTGTGAATCTATTATAATGCAAGAGTACATTCACACACAGGCAGTACCTTTAAATAAGCAGTCAATCGCATTGGAAGTTTTCGCTTTTCACTGCTTTATAGCATTAAATTCAAATGGTGAAAACTAGCTTTTTGCTCTTCAGGAGTCATAGGTGTCTTGGTGGCCACTGGTCACTCACTTTTTGAGGACAGCCTGGTCTACACCTGAACACTTTAACACACAGTGAGACGCAAACAAACAAACCCCGTCACTGTATCTACTGTGGACAAGCAGACACCTACTGCACAGTCACACACTATGCACACACTCTGCAGCGATTACAAAGCGAGAGTACATTCGCACACATGCAGTGACTATAAAAAGTCGTCCCTTGCATTGGATGTTTTGTCCGTTTATTGCTTTTAAACATTAAATCACCCCATGGTGCAGCGTGGTGGTGAATATTTGCTTTTAGCTCCTTCAGAAGGAGTCATAGGTGTCTTGGTGGCCACTGGTCACTCATGTTTTTGGTAATTTTTTTCTCTTTTCTAGCCTTTATTATAGTTGAAAGTAGAGCGAGACAGGAAATATGGGGAGAAGAGTGGAGGAAGGACCTCCAGTAAATGGTCATGAGCTGGACTTGAACCCACAACCTCTGGACTACAGCCCCTGTTCATGGGTCGCCCATCCAACCAGCTAAGCTACTGGGGCACCAGTCACTCATCTTTTAAGGGACGCCCTGCTCTGCAACTGAATGCTTTAACAAACACACTCAGACGCTGACACTTAGAGGAAGAAAGAGATAAAACAAACCCCGTCACTATCTACTGTAGACAAGCAGACACCTACTGCAGTCACACAACATGTGTGCAGCGATCAGAAAGCAAGAGTACATTCACACACAGACAGCACCTTCAAATAAGTAGTCCCTCGCATTGGAAGGTTTCACTTTTCATTGCTTTTTAGCATTAAATCACCCCCACAGTGGAGCGTGAAGGTGAATACTAGCTTTTAACTCCATAACTGTCTTGGTGGCCACTGGTCACTCACAAAACTGTGCAGCATTAATAGAGCATTCACACAAATTCTACAGTTCCTAAAAAAAAAAAAAAAGTGTTCATCCGCTTTGTAAGTTGTCTCCGTTTACTGCTTTTGAACATTAAACCACCCCCACTATGCAGCATGGTGGTGAATACTAGCGTTTAACTCCATAACTGTCTTGGTGGCCACTGGTCACTCAGTCTTGCTTTAGGCTGATTCTATTTCTTAATGGTGGATTTAACTACATCTAATGTTTAGGCTCAAAATGCAACTTTATTTATATGGCACATTGCATAATGATTTATTACAATCTTCAATCTACAGTTTTATAATCAACACTTTACACTTTAGTTAGAATTACACACAATATTAGGTTGGTGTAATAATCATCATTATTATCTGACTCATCAAAACAATGGTTGCAACGTATATACATTTCTATCATGCAACCGTGCATTTAATTAAGTGGTGCAAGGGATATTCTCTGCTTTTTCTTCCATACATCCCCTGACTTTTAATTAACCTTTTCACAGAGTTGCTTAGAGTGTTTTTTTGCTTTTAGTTTGTGTTCATGCTGTAGCTACAGTCAGGAGGACTGATTCACCAGTGACTGGACCTTCCAGACACAGGTGTCCTCATAATACAGTCCTTATAATACATCCACTGCACTCGGATTCTCTCCGTTTCTTTAGCTGTGTGACTTCTATCACCAGTCGTCTGCATCTGTATTGAATTAGATGAGTCACTTTAAAGGGGGCGAATAATTACACAATCATGTATTTCACATTTCAGATTCATAATTAATTGACATCACTTTGTAGAAATCTGTTTTTGCTTTCATACGAGTCTTTTGTTGTAAATTCTCGTCAAATAAGCCAAATTAAATTGCCCATGATTCAATATTGAAAATTGTTGAAAAGAAAGTTGAAAGACGACTTTTTTAGAGGCACAGTACGGGTGACATCAGAAGCGTCTTAGATGTTGATGCTGTAATCTCATTCTGGACCTCTGAATCGGCAGCTGACAAAACAGTTTCTCCACAAAGACCATTATGTAAGCTCTCCGGGACGTTTCTATTGTGGATGTGTACCCGGTTGTCACGGAGGTCGATTCGAATTCAATTTTTCTGACCACGTTAAGGATATTTTGTCCACACACATTCTCAAAAAGTTGACACTGACGGTTAATTTTGAACCTTGGGAATTTTTTTATGAAATAGAAAAATCTCACCAAAAGGTCAGTTTTGGTTTTACTGCATCCAAGGCCAAGGATTAACTTTCACTTTCAACATACTTGAGAAGAAAAAAAACTAGAAAGGATTAAAATAAAATGTAGAAATTTCAGCACTTGTTTAATTTCAAACTCTGTCGCAAAGCTAAAAAAGTTAACTTGGAAGATTGTTATTTGAACCATAAAAACACACAGAAGAGACATT
>NW_007579732.1:55470-62282 GCF_000690725.1 Stegastes partitus
CCATATAAACTTCTCTGGCCCATCAGCTACTTATTAAATATAATATCTGAGCCAGTTCCAGCTCTTTGTCGTATGAATTACAGCCTTTCATAGCAGTACAGAGTTGGCCTTATTTGCCAATTTAACGGACAGTGGGACGTACTGTACAACACAGATCCAGCTATACAGTGCGGTTCTGATTAGACAAGAATTAGAAAGAAGCTCGGAGCATCACGGGGAGCAGCTCTTGCAGAAAACGCATTCATCAGGTACCCGCCTTAACATTACTGGAATTTATACAACTATCGACATGAATACACCCACGAAGACAAAGAACGCTCCCCCTACTGCCTCTGCTCTCCGTAAGACAGCAATATGAACACGTCAACAACACTCAGCGGCATTAGTTTTCTATTTACGTAATCTAATTCATGGTCAAATGGACAGAATACACTGGGAAGGGCTAAATCTAATCGCATTCCCGACTAAATTGAGCCCCGATTGAAAGCGGCATCTCTCCTTGACCCTGTAAACAGCTGCAAAAGCAATGATAACCTCATTTGTGCATTACAGAAACTTAATTTCTCCATTATGCAGCTGAGTCGGCGGCGATCGGTCAACATAACCGAGCGGCGCTGACCCCGGGCGCACCCCCGGCCCTGCTCCCCCTCCCCGCCGGAGACGGCCGGGAGAAAGGGGACGAGGCTCACGTTTGTCATATTTTGAATAGATGTTTATGGCATTACTATCGACACAATGGATTCGGATAATAGCGCCTCTGAGAGTTTACTTGCCATGAACTTAGCTGTGATTAGCTCCGGCCTGACAATGGCTTCTACAGTCGCGGCAGACGACGCGGAGGATAATGCAAATGCACAACAATCGACCTACCTAAGCGCCGCGCGTGGAAAAAAGTTTCTTCCGGAGCTCGTATCAGTCTGCCCGAGGTCAGGGTTTTCTCAGGAAGCCGTTCAGAGGGTTCACAGGCGTGCAAGACAGGATGCAGGGAGGAAACGCAAACAAGCACGGCGCGGGGTTCCTCCTGGAAGACCTGCCTTCCAGGTGCGAGGCATCATCCGCAATTAACGCGACGCCGAAGAATCGAACAAGGCCACCGCGAGGCATTGTGCTCGGCGAGAGAAGAGAGGAGCGGCGCCGAGCCAAAAGGGGCTTCTTAAGTGACTCATGAGTTCATATTCTGGCGTGTTCGGGAGATAAAGAAGTAGAAGAGGGTCTCAGAAAAAGACAGGATATACGCAACACGGCATCGCAGTGAGACAGGAGGGGGAAAAAAAAAAAAAAAAAAAACACCCAGGAGGAACAGCAAGTATTCGCTGTTATTTGCAAACACACACACAAGGTCCATCACAATGAAGCCGTTGATGGGAGGCCCCTGTGTCGGGACCCTAACAGCTGTAGTGCATTAGGGGCCGAGCATGAGCGAGGGCAGGGAGAGAGACCGGCAGTAAACAATCCCAAAGCCTGGACAATCACACACAGTCGCACACCGTATTATGCAAATGCAAAAGGGATACACACACATCACGACGCACAATGTGGCAAATCAGTAGTTACGGACCTAAGAGGGTTTTCTGTGCAAGAGCAAGATCGCATCTCAGAAATGGCGTAGTTTGCATTTAAATCGGAGAGAAATGAGCATGCAAAAGGGTTTTGTTGAATATTGCCGCGCCGTGTTGCTGGGAATCAAAACTTCTCGGGGCAGAGTGGTCCAAAATTTGGCAATGTTTTTGAGATTTTCAATCACAGCCACGCGCGCTGCAAGACAAGAAACAGTCAACAACTTAGTTATGGATGTGCCACTGATACTGATGAGTGATCATTAAGTCCGGGAGGTTCACTGGACAAATGTTGAGTCCCAAAGCAGGAGGAAGTGAGCTAATGATCAGAGCGATGGACAGTGGTGCACCACCTTAGATCTGGTCCCAAATCAGCAACTTACGGTTTTGATAGCAACAATCGCTCCCCTTGTTTAATCATACTGTAGGTTCCACATTAAGATCATATCTGACCACGAATACAGCAGCTGGCCAGTCATTTGTTCTGGGACTCCTGAATATATGACATATTTCATCAGCAGATGTAACTTGTTCCATTGCCAGAACACCTCGAGGACTTCTCATCCACGTTGGCGAAAAAGTTGAGTTTGACAGTTAATTCCTGACCTCGGACCAGCCAACAAGACCCCTAAATTAGAGACCCCTTCCGATACAAATCGAGGTTTTTGCTTTGCTAACAAGTCCGGATGGTGTTTTACAGATGCTCGAAGACATATCATGAGGGAAATTAGCAGACAACACCACGGCTGAGTATTTCCGCCTTGAAACCGCAGCGGAAGTCTCAAAAACACGGATACAGACGTCAGGCGTTTCTTACATAACAAAGCCGGAGAACCGATGCTGTCACAGTGAGGCTTTCTGGATCACTATTCTTCTTCAGAATCAGGTTCTGATTTGAACATTTACAGCAAAATTACTCCAATATTACAACTTGTGTAGCATAGAATGGTTTTATGTTGTTTGAGCAGAATCAAAGGTGAGCTGGTGTGCCAGAGCTGCATTCTTAGTTACATTTGAAGGATTTTCTGCTGGATTGCATCTTGAATTTTTGGTTCTTTGACTGAAGCTGTGATATTTTTCTAAACCTAATCATCTAGCTTTGGTAGCTACACTTCACCAAGGTTGTAACGTGTAGCTATCATTGTGAAAGTGTCATTCAAAGCTGACATTTTCCTAAATCTATCTACGTAAGTTTTGCGACAAAACTTAACCAAACAGCAAGTGGAAACCGATATTGGACACAAATGTGGTCTCCTGGGTAAAAATCCAGATGTTGACTTATTTCTCCATCATCTCTCCTACGTCCTTACATGGACTTTTTAAAACTAAAAGTCTTTCCTACTACATCACAGGTGCGAGAATACATGTCTTATGAAATATAAATAAAAGTGCAGTTAAGCTGTATAGGAAGATCATTCTGTGAAGACAACTAGAAGGAGACAATGTGCAAAATATTGCATAAAAACTTTGAAACATGTACATTTGACACACGGGGTTTTAGGGGTTTAATCAATAATCAGAAAGCGACTTTAACCACTTAAATAGGTTGTTAGTTCACTAAGAACAGCACATGGAAGGATTCTAGTCTGACTGTCCAATCATCAGGATAACATCACTTTTGTCTCTTCCAATCAGCATTCAAAGTTGACGTTTGGTCAAGTTTAGGCACAAAAAAGGCAAAAGCTGCAAAGGTTTAGGGAATGATTGTTCTTTAAATTAAGATGACGAGGGCCCTCTGCCATTGTCGCTACAACATTAACTACTTGGTTAAGCTTCAGGGATTATTGTGGTTATGATTTAAAAAACAAAATGTTGGCACACGGTTGGAAATACAAACGTTGGTATCTCCAGTTAATGTTTTTTTGACCCGTCCATCAACCCCACTCTTCTACAAACAACAGTTTTGTTGCTCTCTAATGATGCCACCTGACTTCCTGTTTTGCTGTTATGATTCTACAGGCCGCTGTGCAGTTTTTGTCACTTGAATTTAAACACGTTTTTAAATGATTCTCCATTATTCCAATTATGAACGCTTAAAGTTCGGTCAGTTTCAAAGGTCAGGAAGGAACTGCTAACTTTAATCCTGATCTGGATGGACATGAAAAAAGATAATTCTGTGTTTTGCGGCATCATCCAACATATGTTTGGTGGTAGGGAAAGCTTATTAGTGTGACAGTCTGACCTGCCTGATGATGTTAAAGTCTTTGAAAATTGCATTCACTCACACTTGACACTGTTTTTTGAAATGCACCATTCAAAGTGGCCCATTCAGGCCGACTGTTTTCCCTCTTGCTGCCAGTTTTTTCCCCATTTGCAAGTGCTGCCGGTGCTCACATAGCATTCCATAGGCGTGCCATAATACATAACAAGTCCGACCAGCTCATGACGACTCCGCGGAGGAATATTTAAGTTTATCCCCACGGCTGCTACCGGCGTTCCAACAAGTCTCCCTCAGGATGAGCCACCAGACGAATAACACTGGGCTGAGTAAAAGCTTATGTCATTCACCAGACAGTTAGAACTCTGGCACCCGCGGTAGCCGAGCTGAGCCAGCATTAATACGTTAATGACACAAAGACACAACAAAGGAAAGAAAGCCAGATGGAAAACTTGACTGCGATTTAAAAAAACGGCAAAAAAAAAACAGTTCCAAAAATAGTTCTTACAGTTACGCCGCGCCATTGACATTGGCGTATCAGATTTCATGTTCCAGGTTGCATCCTAGGACGGCCTTTTCAAACACGTCTGATACGATCAACCGGTCGGGATTGAGCATGAAGGCCCGCGGTGTGAGAACGCCGGCTTTCTGCCTCCACCTGTCTCCCTCCCAGTCTCAGGGTGAGCTCGTATATCAATACCTCTGGCACCTTTTCTTCTTTCCCCCTCTCTCTCTCTCTCCCGCTCCCTCTCCTCCTTCCAGGGAGAGGAGAGGCCGGTGTGGAGAGGACGCGAGCCCCTGTGAAGTGGCTTTATCGTGGGAAGACACGTGCAGGCGGAGGACTCCGTCTGAAGGCTGAGTGGCAGGCGGCAGAAGCCATTAAGATAGAGGCGCTATCTCTTGCTGCCAGGGCCCTCTTAATACAGGCAGGGGCTCAGGCCGTCCACACACACTCCAGCACACACACACACACACACACCTCCGCTCCTCTTGCGGTACTTGAACTGACACGCGGTGACACGGATGCGGACGTGTGCGTGTTCATTTACACTCGGGAGCGACTCTTCCTCTTTATCTCTGCGTGTCTGTTTTCGCCATCCCGAAACCCATCAATCCCTGCACGGGCGGGGAAAAGGGAGAAAACAGATAAATGGGCAGGTAGACAGGCAGCGAGCAGAGGAACAAACAAATTGCTGCCTCTGACACTTCTGCCCACCAAAGTACGGCGGTGTCAGTAGCGCGAGGTGCACCGGGTTTGGAAGATGCAGGTACGACTGAGGCGCTAATCCTCGTTAAAACTCTCAGATGCTTCGGTTTCATCACAAACACGGAGGCGCTGGTGGAATCTGGGTTGCACCTAAACTTTCACTGTTGCTTCACCTTTTGCTTTTACATAATCTAACCTTAAATTGCAAACGTGTAGCGGAGTAAATGCTTGTCTGCTTGTGTCAGTCGGTGTAAATCCAGTATAAGATGCATGTATGGAGATGGAACTGCACTTTTTGTTTTTTTCCTAAATAATTACAAGCGTCAAGCATAACTGATTTGTTGATAAATGTATTAATACACTTAACCAGGGGTCCGCTCACTCAATATAAAAAAAATGTAACTAATAAAATAAATTCTATGTTCCCACATTTTGAGACGTCTTTCTCAAGCACTTTCTGCCTTTTTTTTTTTTATTAATTTTTTTGTTCCTGTCACATTTTTACTCAACGTGGGCTCATTTTTCACTGCAATATAAAGTCCAGCACCTCTATGGAAACAGCAGAAGCACGGCTAGAAGCAGAGAGAACTCAAACATGGCCATTGTACAGTGCACTCATAATGCCATTAATTATCAAAAAAAGAAAAAAGAAAAAAAAGTTGAATTTCCTTTATTATTTATTTTACTGGAATAGGTAAAACTTGGAATCAGCATATGCAAGTGTTCATGGTTTTTATTGACACGCAAAAAAAAAAAAGATGGTGACTCTACATACTATAGATAATCTACTTGTTTTCTGTCTAACACAGCCTGCAGTTCAATCCAGTTCAGCCAAAACGTGCCTGAATTTTTGCCACGTGACTGTTGGTTACAGCTGAATCACTGACAGCCAACAAATGCAGAATTTTTGGGGTTTTTTACATAATATTTTTGTATATATGGTCTATTTTTAGTTAATTTTTTAATTAGATATGCAGATTAAAGTGATTTATGATGAAATATCGCAACTACTGTAATTTCCGGACTATTGAGCGCACTTGAATATAAGCCACACCCATTAACTTTGAAAAGAAAACAAATTTGTACATATACAGGCCGTACTTGTCTATAAGCTTCAGATGTCCACGTTGTAACATGAGATATTTACACAGAAAGATTTTTTTTTAACTTTTAATTAAATACGCACTGGTAACATACACAAATACGTAAATGCTTTTTTCTGAACAGTGCCTGTAACACGGCTGGTTAAGAAAATAAAAAATACAGCCGCCTACCAGGAAAAGTCATTGATCTCTATCTTCATCTTCCTCCTGCACTAAAACCACTAAAGTCGTCTTCTTCAGTGTCGGAGTTGAACAGCCTCAGAATTACTTCGTTACACACTTCCTCAGTCTCTCTCTCGTTGTCGCTCTCAGTGTCACTGTCGTCTCGAGGCAAATTCGTAAAAATCGTAAAAATCCATAAATTAGCCGTATCATTGTTTAAGCTGCAGAGTTCAACACGTGTAAAAAGGAAGTAGCGGCTTATAGTCCGGAAATTTACGCTAAACTGCATGTAACAGATGAGTAGTTCAAGGACTGTTGGAAAGTTAAAAATACAACATCTCTGTTTTTATAGTTTCTCTGATAAACTGAGCAACTTTGATGATCTTTAAAAGAAAACATATCTTTTGGGAGGCTGCATGGTGGCGCAGTTGGTAGCATCGTTGCCTCGCAGCAACAAGGTCGCCGGTTTGCGTCCCGGTGGGGACACCCGGGATCTTTCTGCGTGGAGTCTCCATGTTCTCCCCGTGAAGCGTGTGTTCTCTCTGGGTTCTCCGGCTTCCTCCCACACAGTCCAAAAACATGTTGAGGTTAATTGGTGATTCTAAATTGTCCGTAGGTGTGAATGT
>NW_007579732.1:62409-109671 GCF_000690725.1 Stegastes partitus
GAGGGTTAACATTAGTATCAGGTAGTCTCTTTGTCTTGTTCTTCTGTAACCTGTCAGTGAAGCTTACTGAAATAAATAAAGGTTTATGATTTGTATATTTTGACTTATTTAACTTCTATATAAGTGTATTCAGGGAACTCAGAGATTATGGGGGAGGCAGGGGTTTATATCAGCATCAAACTGTAATGTTTTTACTTATATCTTTGCTCAGCAACACGTTTCTGTTTTGTTTGACTGACACCACAGTTCATCACTTCATTCTCTCTACTTCTGCTTCAGGTTGCTGGACATGTAAAGCACATGCAGCCTTCATGTTAGAGACCTTTTCCCCCACCGTGCCCCCACAGCGAGCGCTCGGCTCGAACCATCATGGCAAAAAAATAAAAAACAAAAACAACAACAACAACAACAACAACAAAAACGCCACACTGTAAACAAAGCTGTTTTCTCCACCGACAATGGCTCGCGCGGAAAATTAATTACCGATCTGTACTCTTTGTGCGAATCTTAACTCATTCCTAATTAGCTCCTCTCCTTGAAAACATCAAGTCAGTTAATTATGGCTGAGGGAAAATAGACTGTTTCTGGTGTCACTTATTTATTAGTAATCTTGGGCGCTGTGAGAGAGTGAGCGGCTGGAGCAGACAATGCGAGGAGTGAATGAAAGGGATTCTGTGTCACTGCAGGGTTAATGAAACACTAGGCTGGGAAGATAAATAAAAAGTAAATGATTCACACACACACACACACACACACACACACACACACACACACACACAAAAAATGACCAGACATCTTTGGAAACACACACACACGTGCAAACACAAATGAGTAAATACACAAAAAGAGTTTATACACGAGTGCACAGACTGCAATTGTCCTGCTACTACAAACAATGGAGACTTTGGAAAGTTAAGTCTTTGGATACTAAAACCCATCTGCAGAGGGAAGCGAATGAAGTGTCTTGGGAGGGGGAACAATCTGTTGGTTCCGAGCAGTGGGTGAGCATCAAGGCTGTGGCTTTTAGTGTTCGGATGAATGGCAGGAAGAGATGGACACTGACTATTCACCGAGCGCCAACGATATATAACGGCCACGGTCGGTTTTTTGTCATCGTTCCTTTCCGCTCACGTCCTTTCGAGGGCTAAACTCACTCTACTTGTTGCCAAAGGGATGCGGCTGCGCGGCTTTCATGCTACGGCAAATGGACCCGAGCTTACTTATGTGGCGCTTTTCGACCTGAGGCTTCACAATGCTTCAAATTCGCCCACGCGCAGACGTTCACACGCCAAAGTGTCGGCGTGCTGGTTGGGGAGCAACGGGAGGTTCAGCGAAAGGCAACGCGAGTCAAGGAGAGTGCAGACGCTTGCAGTCGTGGAAAACCTGAGGTGTTGGTTGGACGGATTTTGGGTTCCGCATTGGTGCAAATGAAATGAAAAACAGGGATAGCAAGCCCAAAGACCCGAGTTCAGGATAATACTTAAAGATAGCACCATTAAGAACAACTGAAAGCCAACAAAAACTTGTACATTTCGAGAGTTTTTCTTTAAAACGTCAATGGAGTAGGAACTTCTTATGCTAGAAGATGCATCACCTTCTCAAGATCCATCCAGGTTTCGCTTTCATTTACCACATAAAGTCATGAATGGAAGTTTCCACAC
The DNA here is from genome assembly GCF_000690725.1 of Stegastes partitus. Classification (NCBI taxonomy): domain Eukaryota; kingdom Metazoa; phylum Chordata; class Actinopteri; family Pomacentridae; genus Stegastes; species Stegastes partitus. The sequence continues at coordinate 64,071 of NW_007579732.1, forward strand.
ATTTGTAAAGACCATCATAGCAGTCTTGAGATTTGAGTGACTCCTATAACTCTGCATGTTCTAGGAAGGAAGAAGCATATGCATCATGTGACAAAAAACAAGCATGCATTTTGGCATTTTGGTTCTTTAGTAGATTTATTATAGGTCTTCCGGAAATATGACAAAATCTGTTGGGCCAAAAATGGACACACAGCACCTTGAATTATCAGTTTTGGTGACGTTTAAAGCTCTGTTCATCAAGTTTTCCTAGCGGTATGGCTGCTTAGCTTCTTATGAGGGATTACGATTGACTACAGCTGGTGACTGCTGGTCTTTACAAGTGTATAGAAAACATTTGTTCACGACTGTGCATGCTTTCACTGGCGTAAATCTTGCACAAATATGATTTGCATTGCAACAAAGATATTGATGTCTACTTCTGTATCCTACCTCTACGAAACTGTTATTTACCATTAATAATAATTGAAAAAAAAACTCCAAATCAGAAATAGTAGTACTTACAACTTCTTGGTCCAGAGCTGCTTGACTTATATTTGTCGTGGTGAGTAAAGTTAGGCAGTGATTTGTCCAACTGGGACATTTAAAGGTGCAGTATACAATTCCAATCTAATACACTTTATGTTGAATTTACAGGCTAATCTGTTCTGTGCGTTCATCCCAACACTCTTCTACCATATCCTGTCCACGCTCTTGCTTGTGCATGTCTGTGCTCGTGAACAGGACATGGGGAAGAGCAAAGGGAGAGGAAATGGGAGGGAAAGGGGGCAGTGGGAACAAGAGAGGCGGTGATATTGCAAAAAAAAATAAAAATATTAGGGACATCCTGTCTCAGAGTGATGCTGAAAAACTAGCATTTGCTGCTTCTAGGCTGGACTGTTGTAACTCCTTATTATCAGGATGTCTCCATAGTTGATCCAGGAATCAGCGAGTCAGATCATATCTCTTCCATATTAGCTTCTCTTTAGTGGCTCCTCATAAAATCCAGAGTAGAATTTAAAATCCTTCTCCACAAACCCCTTAATGACCAAACTCCATCATATCCCAAAAACCTTCTTGTACCATACTATCACGACATCACGCTCCATTCCCAGACTGGAGGCTTATTTATGGTTCCCATAGTTTCCAGAAGTAGAACAGGAAGTAAAACCTTCAGCTATCAGGCTCCTCTTTGGTGGAATCAGCTCCCAGTTTGGGTTCAGGTGGTAGACACCTCCTTTAGTTACAAGATTAGGCTTAAAACTTTACTTTTTGTGGCTCAGGTGACCATGAAGCAACGCTAAGTTATGTTGCTATACGTCAAGGATGCTGGAGACTTCCCATGATGCACTGAGCACCTCTCCTCACCTTTACTATTGCACGTCACTACCTCCACGTCTTCCTTCCTCTGTAGTTTGTGTTTTGTCCCATCTGCTGGTTTCTGATCTGCAGTCACTGGCCTCACCAACCTCCTCTGTGCATTGTTTGTGTCTTCTCTAAGTCCTATCCTGTTCTCTCTTCCTTGTACCTTCACCCCAGCTGGTTGAGGTAGATGACTGCTCTCCCTGATCCTGGTTCTGCTGGAGGTTTCATCCTGTTAGAGGTAAGTTTCCCTGCATTGTCACCAGAATTTTTGCTCAAAGGCAACTGTTGGGTTTCTCTCCATCATATAATATAAGTGCCCTGAGGTGACTTATATCGTGAGTTGGTGGGATGTCAATAAAAATGAACTGTGGTACATACTAACTAGCTAAATGTCAACACTCTTTCCACCTTTAGGAGAACTCATGCATGCTATGAGTAGTGATTAGTAGCATAATTTGTAGTTTTACTGTGCAGTGAGGGATTAATACTCATGTTTTCCTCCAGTATAGTGGTTTCCAGCTTGGTTATTTACAACACTCGCTCCTTTAACTTTGCTTTTTAATGATTAGCTTTGTTGGCACGTTGGCATCACAAAACATAAAAAATGCCGACCAGATCTACAGAAGCAAGACTCATATCATAATAAACTTGAATTATCCTTAAACAAACTTAAACACTGATCAATATTTGTCTTGCTCAGAGCACAGTAATAAAATGTGTTCCTCAACTTTCTGGTTAAGAAAAAGTCAAATTTTAAACATCGACAACTTTCAAGACCACGTGATGAGATCAAAAGCAGCAGAAAAGCGACTCATTACTGCTGAACTATGACGTTAATGCAGCCATTCAGAGTGATTCTGTGCATCTAAACATACTAAAGTAAGAGAAAGGGACAACTTTAAAGGGTGCACGGTTTTTGATCTCGATGAATAGATGAAATACTGCCTGTGAACCACATTTCTGACTGGTCAAACTCCAAGCTGACTCCTGCTCTCGCTGCATCACAGAGATAGGAAACAGCAAAACGCTTTTATTTTCCAAATGGGAAAATACAGCAGATTATCACTTTTTAAACTCCCTGAGCTTTGTTTTTTATCCCCAGGAGCTGATGTTCTCTCTCAGTTGCTATCTCTCTCTCTCCCTCTTCCTCATTCTTCCTCTTCTTCTTCTTCTTCTTCACATCTACTAACCCCCCTCACTTTCTCCCCCCACCTCAAAGCTGTCAGGATGTTGCCTCCCTGGGTCTGAGGCTGAATGGGGGGATTTGGCACCGTTCCCCCTCTCCGTGCTCGCTGCAGCCTCGTTTTTTTTTTTTTTTAAGTGCACATGTTTATGCACCAAATCTCCGCACTTTGTGTTTTCTCCACGTCAAGGCACAAGCTCAGCCCTGGATTGATGCGGCCTGGCAGCCCCCTGTGTACTTGCTCTGAGGGAGAAGGAAGGGGGACGACGGAGAAAAGAAAAGAGGGAGAGAGAGAGAGAGAGAGGAAAATCTAGAGTGAAGAGGAAATGATTTTCTGATTTTCTACACAGGCTTTGTGGTCCTGGAAGGCTGTTTATATGTGTGTTTTTTAAGTCCATTGGCGAGAACAAGAGGAAGAGAAGATTGTGCTATCCACTGCCTGAGGGGCTCTGCTGAGCGTATATATTTAAGCCCCCCAATGTTCCTTTGCTTAACAATAACGCCTACTAGTTTAATTTAATTCTGTCATTTTTTTTTTTTTTTTTTTTTTAACTAAATAATCCACTTTCATTTTCTATGTCACAGCTGGAGAAATAAATCTAATCTTATCGCATAGCAGACTGGGTGTGAGGTTTAGAGTTTTTTTGTTCCATTTTTGTTTGTCATCATCAAGGCCGCGTGTGCGACGAAGAACAATAGATGCAGAACAGTTTGCAGAAGTGCAGGTGGGTCGAGAGGACGTCCGCAGAAGCCTGCAACATCAGGCGTGCTTTTTTATGTGCAACCGTGCGTGCTTTTGGGGGAAAAAAGGGTGGATTGAGATAAGACATAAAAAGCGACACAAGGATGCCAAAGTGTAAGGCAGAGAATGGAAGGGAAGAAAGACCAAACGAGGAAGCAGAAGAAGTGCCGGTTGAGGTTTGAGGCCACTAGCCAGCTGGCCTGTAGCCACTCCAGTTGTGGTGAGCTTCCTTAAACATCTTACAACCCCAGCAGCCTCAGTAAAACCAGCATGCAGCCTACACCCACACAGCATCATTACCAGACCACAACTCACCACCTTTTTTATGGAAGCATCAAATTTCCATCGTGATTAAATGTACAGCCGGCGTACGTGCCGGCTTCCAAAAAGCAAGAAACATTACCGCAGGGCACATTAAGTAACTACTGTTTTTAAAATTGTCCTTTCATTGACATTGTTTATTTTTTTGGTGTGAATTGATTTAATAAGTGGAACTTGACGGAGGAGTCCATTCGCACCTTGTTGTTTGCATCCGTATAGAAAGAAGACGATACATTAGTCGTGTTTTCTTTCAACTGTCGAGCAAACTTTTGAAACGTGGCAGAATAATTTATTTTGCACGCCTATGACAGAGCAGAAGAAGTCGGATACAAAAGGAGTCGCATGAAAAGGAATCTTGAAGAAGAAGGAACAAACTTTGGCCATCGATGAGAGAAAAAGGTCTTCAGGTGTTGTTTTCAATTGGGAAAGTTTTTCTGTCAGCTAGTGGTAGACGTGTTCCCTGCTGTCTGCAGGTAAAGACAACTAAAGAAGCAGCTGATTAGTCATGTGGGTTAAATGTTTGTTATCTTGAACTATGTGCATTACACCTTTTTCAAAAAAACAATCTTAAAAACTTTAATGCACGACTCTTTTCTTGAATTCTACTGTTTCCATTAACTTTTTCTTTAAACGTATGTTAAAGAGACACGGCTCTTGTTTGCTTTCCAGCTCTGGTCTGACTTTGTAGCCAAAAAGAAGAAGCCAAAGCTGGAAGCATCAAGTTAAGCCAGACTGAGAGGAGACTTGCTGATTAGAAACTTTTGCTGACTTTCATCCTGCATCGTGCTCCTCAGGTCCATGTTTTGACAGTTGCTGCCGCCTGCACTCTGGTGTCACATCTTCTGCTGTGACACCAGATGTGTGATATCACCAGAACTCCCACAAACTTAACCGGCATTAATAGTTCAATTTGCATCTTAACCGAGCAACAAGCATGCAGAAAAAAGGGAAAAATTAAGAGCGCAAGGGTAGTTAACGTATGGTTTTCACCCGCTTTTCTACTGTTTAGCGCTGCTGTTTCAAAAGGGGCTTCACTTGTGAATTAAAAAATTACATGTATGTTGATATATGTTTTGCTTTCACATGACGGACCTCAAGAGTTTGGCAGAAACAGAACACCCCCTCGTCAGGCAGTCAGCACCAAAGTTTCAACGGCAGCTTACACACCAACCTAAATTAACTCAACCTAAGCTCCGATTACATTCCCCTGCGGATGCATAGACGGACAGCTGCAAACACCACGAACAAATAGTTGTTGGTATTCCATTCTATACATGCCCACTAGGTTGGCATCTATGTATTTCGAGCAGCACAACTGCCAAGCATGTGCACGACTGCCCCTGTAGAGTAGTTGTGGCCTAGACACAAATGAACATCTGCAGTGGGTCCAATGTGGACCCTGGCAGACTTGGTCACATGACAAAATGTATGTACCGTCGTGGATCCAGACACATAAAGTACAACAGTGGCTTCATAAGGACAAAGGTGTTAGAATTTGAAAGCACTAAACCAAACAGGTTAGGTGTAAAATCATCATTAAAATGTTAACGTAGTCCGCCCATCCATCCATCCATCCATTTTCCTGAACTTTATCTGAGAGCAGGTCTTGGTAGCAGCAGGTTAGGCAGGAGACTCCAGATGTTCCTCTCAACACTTTCCAGTTTCTTGTGGTGGATCCAGGTCAGATGAGATCTCTCCAGTGAGTTCCAGGGCTACCCCAGGATCTAGAAAGGCGCCCAAGAGGCATCCGGATCAGATGCCTGAACCACCTCAGCTGCAGTGACTTCACTCAGAACTCCCTCTGGATGTCCCAGCTCCTCACTCTGTCTGTAATGGCCAATCAAATGCTTTCTGCATCCACGTGGGTGGGCTGATAACTGGGTAGCTGATGTGGCTCTCTTCGTGTTACAATCGGTGCTCATCATGCTAATGTTGAGGTGTACCAAGCACAGCGTCTAAACACAGCACAGGATTTCTAGAGAACTGAGGACTTCCTACTGTGTTTCCTAATGGAAAACAAGGACAAATCAAAGCTTCACCAAAGTCTGGCAGCGCCTACTTCAATTAAAAGTCAGTCAATGGTATGATAGTGTGGATGATGCAAAGTCTCTCTCCTCATATCACACATTTGTTTAAAGCATTGCTTATTTTTCTGGCACATGTGTAGTTGCAGTCCTGACCCTTGCAGACTTGGGTGTGTCACGCTTGTGGACAAGTTTTGCAGAAAGCATGAATCGGTCTTTAGGTTTAGTCTAGCCACCCTGTGCAGGAAACTCTTATGGTTGCTTGTGTCCGCAACTTAATTTTTTCTGTCACTACCCAAAGCTTAAGACCATAGGTGAGTGTTGGAACATAGGTTGACTGGTTAATCGATAGCTTCGCCTTCGGGCTTAGCTTCATCTTCGTCCAGGAAAACATCCAGATTACTGTTGATGTTGCAGCTATTCATCCATCCGTCCTTCTCAAACTCCATTTTCCCGTCACTCATGAATAAAATCCCAGGATATTGAACTCCTAATAATAACATGAACACATGCTTCTTTTTTTTTTCTTCCTGGTCTATTCATTCTGCGTTTATTTCTCCATCCTCACTTTCTATTCCTATCATTTCCACCCATGAGTCATCATCATCATCGGTGCCCACCAGAACACGATCAAGTTGCCGCGGCTCTGACCCTCGACTCTCACCATTGGTTTCCTTTAATGCCGGCGCTTATGGAACTGTTGACACTCAACCTACCGCTGCTCTGCTGAACTCCCTCTGGACGGCAGCTTCAAAACCGCAGCTAATTTATGAAAAGCAACACTCGGCGGCCGGCGTACGCCGCGCACAATATGCTCCTCGAATCGTAGCCGTACATTAGACACCTTATGCTCATTAAATTCCAACAACATACTCCATTTTTATCTGTGTTTCCGTCGTGGCAACCCCATCGCCGCCACTATGACCCCTCCCCAAGTCTTCCTCCCCACCTCCTCCTCCTCCTCCTCTTTCTCACTGTGGGAACACACTGGCACACAGATGGTTAAGCCCACCCTAGTGATGAGTGGGAAGGGTGTGTTGAGGAGGGGGGCGAGTTGCTGCAGATGGCACAGAGGGCATCGCCAATCAGCCTACATGCACACACACACACATACATAGATACATACATACACCCCCACACATGCACACAGAGGAATTAAAAAAATAAATAAATGGGGCATTAGAAAAAGGTAAAGGAGTTACACGGCTGTACGTACAGATGAAGGTGTGAGTCTTGTGTGTCCCCGGGAGCGCTTGTGCGCTTGTGTACGTGCGACGGCTGGCGTCGATGCAGCGTGGCGCACAAAGCCCTGGCATCTCGCTGGCACCTCTGCCCACGCCGTGCCACACTGAGAGGCACAGCGAGGCCTGCCAGAGGGGCTGGCAAGGCGGCGAACGTCTCTGACTTGGTCTACATCTGAGAACATGTCTTTGAGGTATAAACGCTGTGTGTTTTCACGAATTACGGCGTGGGTACCTTTTTCCTCGAAATACCGTGCAGCAAATATATATATATATATATATATATATATATATATATATGTGTGGCGTGCTGCTTTTGAAGGTGTGCGTCTGTAAACGCTGCGACCCGACCGAATACCGCACACACACACCAGCGCGCACACACACCGGTTCCCCTCTCATTAGGAAGACCCTACCCTGTGTCTCTAATGGTTAAGCCTTTGATATGCAATGACGACTAATTCCCTCCTGTGTTCCACTCTCTGCAGACAGCACAGTCATTAGTCCGCGGACATGGACACACACACACACACACGGTTGCGTCTGAGCAGGAATCTAATCATTTAACCCGTCCAGAGGTTCTGATTCTCATCTGTCTTCACCTTATGTTATGAATTGTCTACCGGGGGACCCGCTCCCCCTCACTTGTGATGTAAATAGAGCGATATTTACATAAAAACATTTGAATTTATCATTAAAAATTGCTCTTCTTGATGTGGAATGCGTCTTTCTGCTCTTTTAAGGCAATAAGGTGAAGCCTAATTTGCTCGTTGCAGTGTTTGTCTTGTATGCATAAGTTATTCCGTCATCAATCTCACCGTGTAATGAGGGAGGAAGAATCCAAACATTCAAATGCACCTACTTTTCTTTATTTTTTTTTTTTCAATGTGAGGACAAACAGTGCGCAATCTGCACTGCAATGTAAACAATAACCTTTGTTTCAGGCTTCAGCGATATATTACGGATTTACAAACGTCTGATCAGTGTTTTCTATATATTGAGCACCACAAATGGATTGTTTTTTTTGCTTTTTGCTATTTCCTCGACTCTTAATCGAGACACGCAAAAGGGAAAAATGACTGTTTTTGGCTTTAACTCCCAGAAGAATCTATTCAGACTTCACAAATTGACACCTCTGCACAAATTTGTCCAAAACTGACACATTTAAGTTACCGCTGATAAATTAGTCTGTCTGTTCTCAACGCAACGCTGTCAGGGATCCAACTTCTCAATTAAGCTTTTCCAAGCAGGTGCCGTGTTACGCTTCCAGATCCGAGGCTTCTGGTTGGAGGCTGTGTGTCTTCACTCGTAGCCGCTAACTAACCTTTACTGAGCGCACCATCATCGAGAGGTGAAGAGATAACGGTGTAGCTTTGCATAAACTGGTCTTTATTTCCTTTTTTGGGGGCAGCGAACACAACATTTGAATGAGTGCGATAGTGAAGTATCTACACACTTTGTGGCTGATGACAGTAACTTAATCACCTCTTTTGGCATACACTTCACAGTGTTCACTTAGGTCTCTCACATGCCACTCCAACTACCAGCTGCTATCAGTGCTCACTTTGAATTATGCTTTCATTCAGGTTAATTATTATACCTGTCCCAATCTTAGAGATAGGGGAAGGAGTTTGGACATCGGGGCAGTTCCTGCGTCAAAGGGAGCCAGCTAAGGTGATTCTGGCATCAAATCCAGCAGAAAGGAGAACCCAGAGTAGACCGAGAACTTGCTGGAGGTACATATATGTCACGTGGCCTGGGGAATATGTTGGGAGGAACTGGAAAACATTGCTGGGGAGAGGAACATCTGGAATGACCTGCTGCCACTACGACCCAACCCCAGATAAGCGAAAGAGAAAGAGAAGGAGTAGATGACAGTTATGTTGGGCGGTGTTAAGCCCAGGATGTAGTGACGGTGCCCCTGCAAAACAGTGTTGCAGGGAATATTCTTTTTTGCACAAAGGGTGGAAATCACTGGCATTAAAATGGCTAATTAACAGGAAGAACCATGCAGGGCTGACTTATTGCATGATCAAAATCGTTGGCAGAGGTTGTTCGAGTAGCGGAGAAGGTATTGAAAACGTTAACACAAAGCGGAAGGGGAACAAAGGTGCAACTATTGTACACATCCAGTGAGTGAGATCTCATTGTGAACTCAAGCAAAGTAATATTCAAATTGCGTTTGGACATCTACTGTGGAAAAACGTTCAACCCATTCAACACTTGGGTTCTGTATTATCTGTTGTAAAGCCACATTTATATGACTGGGCTAAAGTTCCTTAAATTGAATCATGCAGAGACGTTTATTTTATTGTTGTTCCACTTCCTGCACTTAAACTACACAAACAGTCATCTTAGTCTATGGTATGGGATGCTATACTTCCCATGATGCAGTTCCATACATGCCCTCAGTCTCTCCACATCCCCAACATGCTACACAGACTTTTTAGTAAAAAGCAAACAGTCGCCTCCTGATCCACAAAAGACATCACTTAACTGAGGAGTCCTTCCCAATAATGATTAAATTGATATTAAAAATCTAAATTGGTAGTCGTTTTCACTCAAGCCTTCACCTCAGACATCAGTGATTACTGGTGAAATCACCAAAGTCAATTAGTGCAGAGCCGATTCCTTCCTCTTCCACATTTCCACATCATGCCTCCCGTACAAGTTGCCCTCCTTTTACCTCTATTACTCCGTCATTACCTATTGATTTATTCAATCTTCTCTCCACCATCTCTTAGTCTCCAATTCACTGCCGGTGTCTTCCTTCCACCCCTACATCCTCACTTAACCGTCACCCTGAACTCCTCGCCTCCTCTCTCTTTTGTTTAATCCTTCCCTAATCCAACCTCAACTCAGACTTTTTTTCTCCCCTCCTTCATCTACTCAACCCCAGCCCTGTTATCACTCTCTCACCGTGTCCTCGGTTCATTCTGTAGCTATTAACCTGGTGAACAACTCACCCCCGCCGACCTCAGCAGGCTAATACAGCTTACTCACCCTCAAACCCAGCTGGCTGCACTCCAGCACCTCCTTCGTGACACATGAACTCCGTCTTTAATGTTTTTGGTAGGAAAGGAGGAGTGGAAAAGTTGGTCTGCATGAATCGAACACAGTAAGAGCATCTGCATCTCTAATGGTGAGACAAAAAAATCTCAAAAAGTAATGTTGGGATCGAAGCAGCACAAACAACAATAAAGTTTGGGGTTTGAACTCTGGATAACCCTGAAAAAATGGTATGAAACTACAAGATTAGCTAAAAAACAATATTTGGGTTCAACAAAGAAATAATAAAAAATTAATGCAACAGTCTTTTTGAGGCTATGGCAACTTCTAATGAAATTATGTTCAACCAACAAGCTACAATGAGTTGAAGGAATTAACTTTTCCTCTACAATCAAAGGTATTTTTAGGCTTCACCGTCTGAAACTGAAACCAAGGTGGAAAAAATTAAGTTATCGAGCCAATGTCATTAAGCTACCTTTAGTTTTAAACCAACTAATGCTGAAATTAGACTTTGAATTACAATATTAAGTTGATGCAATTACCACCATTATAACGTCAACCCAACCCATCAAAAACAACTCAAAGCTGTATCTAAACCAGCAGATTTAGGTTGATTCAGTGGTGGGAACAAGTCCCTTGAATAACGCTTTCGAGTGCACAAGTGAAGGGATGGTGTGTGTTGAATAGTGCCACTGAGTCAGACAAGAGCCTGCTATTAGCAGAGGATGTGGAAAGGTTTGATACTGACAACAGGCTCGGAAATGCGACCATTAAAGTCCGACTCTGGCGACGGTTGCCACAGTTACCACTTATCGCCACTGCGTCAGTAGGTGAGAAGCCGATGCTCCGGTCAACCGCGGGGCTCTGACTCTCTGATGGACTGGAGTTTTTTTTTTCTTTCTTTTTTTTTTCTTTTGATGGTAAAAGGTGATGACAGGATTTACCCCGATGTGGAAACAGAGCCAAAAGTGTGACTGGTGAGGAAGTCATTTAGTGAGATTTGATTGGACACCCTCCGTGCCGATCCACATTTCCTTGGCTGTCACTAAAGCGCTCGGCTCGCATTCATAAGATGACAACACCTCAGAGGGACAAATGTGTTTTAAGTTGCGTGCTTTCTTTTATTGGCAGAAAATACAGTGTTTTTGTCACGTTAGAAGAATAGAACAAGAGCATCTATGCCTCAGATAAGAAGCTGTATATTCACCCGACTCTGTGTCTCTGTTCACAGGAAGTGTTGAACTGAAGCTTAAGAGACAACATCCAGAGAAAACAAAGCCGGCAGTTGGGCCTTAATGTTATACGCAGCCATCAAAATGCAACACTAGTGAGGACTAGCATGCGTTTCTTGAACTTTAGTGAATGTTCAGGGCTTTTTTTGGTCTCTTATGAAGGTGTATTTTAGTCACTACATTGCATCCCCATCCCCGTTTAATTAAAGGCATTTCAACAAATATTCAAAATTTTGCCCTTTGACTTCCAGAACTTTGTCTTGTTGAATAATTGTAGATTGGTTCGGTTTTCAGCCAATTTTCCTTTAATCTCCTCAGTATTACCAGATTTAAAGGAGCTGCTCTCAGAATGCATCTTGGGCCTCATCTTCATGCACACGGGTATCTTTTAAAACGGCACTTTTTTTTTTAATGGGTTCTGGCCCTTCGTCCACACGCAGACGCAGCTTCGGATCTCTGAAAACGGACATCTGTCGGGGTGGAAATATTCAAAAATGCAGTTCGTAGTATTGATGTGCAGACAGGGAGAAACTGAGATTTCCACTCAGACGCCCATGTTCACTTCCTAAATGGTACCTATCCGTCACTACATGTTCTTTTTCTGATTTGTCACATCTCTATCAGGTGACTCTGCAACTAAACAACCAACCCTGTGCATCTTGTTCATACCCGCACACACGCCTAGTGAACGTGGTGTCATGTGATAAATGTGTTCAGGTGTTTCAGAATATATAATAAATAATATACATACTAGTAGAATAGACTAAAAGATTATTTCTGAAGAAATTCTAAGAGTTTTAAGGATGGAAACAAAAGGTTTTTAGCATGAACTTGGCTGTATAATTTTATATATTTCAGTCTGAAAGAAGGTGTTGTGGTAAGACAATATACACTATAATGTGCCTAAAGGTAGCTCAAGAGGTGAAAGAGTGAACAGTAGCAGCAACTGTGATGAAAAATCATGTTAAAACCTCTAAAAAAAAAAAAAAAAAAAAAAAAAAAAAAAAGGGAAATTGGAAGCGCAAAAGGCAATACAATAAAAAAACAAAACAAGATCTAATCTTGAGTCTCTGTGTTAATTATTCTCATGATTTCTGTCAAATATGTTTTTGTTTTTAAGCTATTTTCATATCAACTTCCTCATCCTTTTCCTTGCTCAAGCAGGAACTTCTGGTTCTAAAACTGAAGCCAGGCTGAAAGTGTAAAACCGCAGTTCCCCAAATGGCCACTTGAGGCAGTTCCAGAAGTGAGTCAATCCCCATAGACCTCAATGTTAAAACGTCAAACTTTGCTGCAGAAACAAAGATGGTTGGAGGCTGCTTCAAGAACAGTTTTGGTCTCTACAGATAATTTCACTGTTCATAACAACTGCACGTGCATTGAATTCTAATATAACCCACCTGTTTAAATGATATTAAAGACTAAAATTAAGCATAACTAAGGGCGTGGCAACTTTAAGTGACCATAGACACATGCATGGCTCGCCTTAGTCCCACTCATGCTCCACTTCTTTGCTCAATTTTGGATAACCTGTGAGTCAGGAGGAGTCACGTGCTGCCGAACCACACTGAGCTACAGAGCTGCTTTTTTAGAATCTACCGGTGAAGTTATGAAGGGTGTGTTTATTTTAATACACACACAAAAAAAACACGGACTATCTCTTGATATGTAATATATAAGAAAATACATAAAGCCACATTTTATTTCGCCCTTGTTGCTCAAAAGGGATATCAAACGTAGAAAAGCGGTTAAGAGGGACGTTTTCTGCTGCAGTCTGATCCATTACTGCCAGAATATCCAGTACAGACAGAAAGGCTGGAGAGCAGATACCTCTCAGTAAGCACTGACACAATGGCTGCTTAATACTATTGTTTATGACACAGCGGCGTTTGGCACCGAAGCAGCAAACGCGAGCGCTCATGTCAACATGTGTGCGCACACGCATGTATCTGCATGTGTGCGTCTTACAATGCCGGGGCTGCAGTTAAGTGAGTGAATGCATTAAAAAGGGCTGTCGGGGAGCCCAGCTCGCTCATTGCCCGCGATAATGAGGATGTTTTCTGTCTTCAGTTCAATCAGCGCTCCCGGCTCTCTGAGACGGGAGAGCCTAGCAGATGCACGGCACGTAGCAGATGTGTGCTATTGGAGTGACATCTGAAAGTAAAACTCTAGAGCCTTTTTACGACATTGTGTGCTGCTGTTTAGATGCCCGCCGATTTCCTGGCGCCAAGCGACGGTGACAACGGCAACTCGGGGAACAAGCAAAAAAGGCGCAAAAAAGAAAGAGGAGAGAGAGAGAAAAGGAAAAAGGCAAGGAGAAAAAGGGAGGAAAATCTTTGGCAAGGGCCTCGTGTTTGAAGTGATTTGGAGAGAGATGACATGCAAAATTAGAGAGTAGCGTTTCGCCCTCTCCACTTTGACTACACATTAAACGCAACAGGGAGAAATTTTTTTTCCCCCACAAAGATAAATGGCGCAGGGGCGCGCCGCGGTCCCTAAACAACACAGATTACCTTGTCTGCTCGCTTTCAGAATCTGTTAGGATTTCAAGCTGTTTGATTAAAGTTTTGTTGGTTGTTTTTTTTTCTTCTTTTTTTTTCAGATGCAGGTACATATAACTTTCCAACTATTCAGTTCCAACTTTTTCAAAAGCCCAACTGGAAGGAAAAAAAAAAAACAAAACTCTTTTTCCTCTTCAATCACATCTCAGCCAATCAAAAACAGTTCCTTGGCCAAAAAACACTATATACAAAGCATTTGTTGTGTACAAAAGGCAAGATATCTGAAAGAATAAATGGCAAATATTTATACAGGGATTTCTTTTTTTTTTTTTCATTGTATACTCGCTAAAAAGGGAAAATGTTTAATTGTACCAATAGTGTTTGTTTGGCTGCTAATCACAGGACCCGCGGCTGCTACTATGTGGAGCCACGTTCAGATCGTATATTGTGTGTTCAGCCTCACATGGCAACATATCAGAGCCATACGGTTTCTTATTCTTCACTAAACTGCTATTTACTATTCATTATGGTATGGATTTCACAGGGGTCAAATCTGCAAGACAACTCCGGCGGTAATTACTTACAAACAAGATGCTTAAGTAGGCTGCTTCTTACAATACCACGCAACACTTTCCTCTGTTTAGAGGCCGAATAAAAACGGCGCATGAAAACAGAATATTAATAAAAAACAAGAGCACATGGGAGGTTTTTTAAAATAAGCATCTGGAGTCGGGGACGAGTCGAGGCATCGAGGCACCGTCGGTCAATGCGGCGAGAGAGGAGCGAGCGGCGGAGGGGAGGGGAGAGTTTAGCGAGGGAGCTAATTTAGATTTTGTGTAGGTGAATGTTAAACGAGATTAGTGGGCACGCGGTCCGCATTCACACGCACACATATTTTATTTGTGCCTTTGAGGCCGATGCATTGTGCGAGCGTATATGGTGTGAAGCTGATCTAGAGGGAGTTTTATTGTTGTGCCCACGGGAGCAGATGTCACTGGCACTTACTCAATACTTTCTCTCATTCTGTCTGTTTGCTCCCTCGCTGTGTTCTCTCTCTCTCTCTCCTCCATCTCTGTTTTCTATCTGTCTCTCCCTTTTTTTTTTTTTTTTCCTCCCGTGCTCGGACCAGATGGAGAGATGCTCCGCTCCAAACCTTTTCTCTCACTCAGGATCACAATGCTCTCAGTCATGTGATCCAGCCTGCTATTTCCTTCCTCTCCCTCTTTTTTTTTTTTTTTTTCCCCCCTCTCTCTTTCTATCCCTAAGTTCTCCCTCATTCTCAGTGTCCCTTTTCCTCCTGACAAAGCCAGACAAAGGCCTTTCATTTTCTCCTTGCCTGCTTGTCCTCCGTGTGTTTGTACTGTACCAAAACCGGGCTCCCTTTTCCCCCCATTGTGCTCCCTTCTCATCTAGCTGCAAAAAAAAAAGAAGGGTGTCTAGGGGCCGCGAGGGGCCCCTGGCTTCGGAGACGAGGGGCTCGGCGAGGGCGGGAAGGGTCGGCTCGGTGAGCGAGGGAACCAGGAGGGGAAGAAAGAGCGAAAAAGCGACAGAGTATATTATTTCATTAAGTGCTTTGGAGCTCGGCGGGGATTGAGGGAGTAAAAACCTCGCGGCTCCGTGTGTGACAAGGGCGCGACCTCCCGCAACCTGGGAACTTTATCCACACATGCTTTCATGTGATACAGAAGGGACGGGAGGCGGTGCGAGAGTTAGCGGCGGTAGCCTCGCCTAAGCCGTTTTTTTTTCCTAGTCAGGGCCCGGAGGTGGCGAGAGTGACGAAAAGGGAAGGACGAAGAAGTGACTAGGGGGGAGGCAGGGTAGGTGAGGAGAGGGTGAGGAGGTAAGAGTGTGTTGAGGGGGGAGAGGTTCTGCGCTGAGCCTCCCGGTAAGACAGAATTGGGCATTGTCGCCAAGCAGAGTAGAGCAGAGCTAGCCCCCATTCTGTTGATCTGAGCAGGATCCCGGAGAAAACAAAACTGCATTGTTCCCCGCAGATGGAAGCCAGTGTCTCCTGGGTAACAGCATTAATCTCCCCTTTTCTCCTGCTTCCTCTCTTGTCGGGGCCATAATCGGTGGGCTCCTTTCAGCAGCCGAGCCAGCCTCAAAGCCCAGGCTCCTAACTAGCCTCCTAATTAGCTGCAATTACAATGAAGACAACATGATGAGATAATAGAAATTTGCAAAATAATGACATACCACGGGAAAATATTCCTCCTCCCCAAGCACCATTTTTTTCCCTCCGGGAGAGGCACAATGGAGAGCCGGGGCCCTTTTCTGAAAGCGGGGAGCTCAGAAAAAATGGTGGCGCATTATGTGGCATAGAACCCTATTGTCTGCCTTCTGGTTGCTTCAATCAACAGGCCATTGTCTGGCTGCTTAAATCAAAATGACTCAAATACGGGCTCCGTAATGATGCCCTCTCAGCACCGCATACTGAACACAGAGACAGATTGAGGGAGAGAGCAGGAGGAGAGGAGGAAGAAACAGGAGAGGAGAGGAGGAGGAGGAGGAAAGAGAGGAGAGGAGCTAATCGTGTGACACAGGAGTGAAATAATTAGGTAAGAAAAAAAAAAAAAGGGGCCTTATCGCCGGAAAAAGTCGCAAAGATCAGACGGAACGAGCGCGACGGACGCAACACAGCTGTTTTCATCTGGTTTTGTTAGATCGCATTAAATATTAGGGTGCAAGAAAAACAAATCAAACCAAGGCAGCACTGGGAGGAGGAGGAGGAGGAGGATGGAGGGAGGAGACGGAGGTAGACAGCAGGTGGTAGTCATGCACAGAGCAACATTTTTAGCAACTCCGATCGGCAACGAGGGACCACGACTTACTTTTGCAAGTTCTGCGCGGAGGGAAAGAGGAACCGGCGGCGCGTTCGCCATCTGCGTTTCTATATATTATGTCAAAAATGTGCCTCAATTGTGTCTGTCTAATGAATCGCAGGCATCCTTTTAGGATTTCCTTCTCCCCTGCCCTCGGAGGAATGTATAGACAATGTTGTCTTCCATTGAAATAAAAATGAATGTGTGGAATTCAACCGTGACTTGGTTGAGAAAGGCTCACGACTCGCTCGGTTTCAATCTGCCGTTTTTATACATGCTATCAATGCTGTGAGGTTTAAGGGTGCTACAAGGTCTTCTTTTTTTATGAATGTTTCAGAAAAGGGTGGACCAGTCTTCAAAAAAATTAGGTTTCTATACAACTACAACTGCTTACTCAGTTTGAAGCATTTTCTCATTTGTGATACCGTAGGAAACGCTTCCAGTTGGAAAGAGTCCACATAAGGACGGAGGACGGGAGTCGTAAGTTAGCAACCGGACCCTGACCAAGGAGATTGTTCTTACTGTACGTGTCCAATGGATCCATCGTCCTTCAACGCTTCCCAATCATAGTCTATGAATTGTCAACCATGCATTCTAAAAGCGTCACAATGCATGTTGAAAGAGACATTACCAACTCCTCATTGGCTTAAAGATGAGATCTGAGCTACTTTATACAAATCAGAGACGTCCGGCTGCTACTCGACGACTCTGGAAACGTCCCGAAAAACCTTTAAGCTAGCTATTGTTGGTCTAAAATGACGACCGCTTATTTCTCACCTTAAATGTTTTCAGAAACACTTTTTAATGAACTGTTTTTGTTATACAAGTTTAAAAACAGGCGGCCATATTGCATGAGTGACGTGTTTCTCCAATGGTGCAGCCAATGTCAGTCATCGGTCTTGACCTGCTTAGCTGTACACCCAGAAAACTCCCAATGTTTGGAAGCTGCCCTGTTACTCTCTGGTTAGGTTCAGGCACCAAAATTACTGGGCTCGGTTCAAGAAACATATCACTGACAAGACTAGGATCAACAGTCTTTGTGGCTCTTTTAACTGGAAACCTTTCGTTGCACATCATCGGTGAGACAACAGGTTTGTTTCACAGCGATACAACATCTCATTAAAAAGTAAATAATGTAGTTTAGTTACAGACTACAGCATCCTTGAGGATCACAGTTTCAGACTGTTGGTTAGTTACATAACAAGTGGGGTGAGTTCCGACACGCTTGTAAAACTAGAGGGCTAACTGGCTGTGGGGGGCCTTCAGGGATTACACAAGTTTATGTCTTTAAATCCTAACAGCCTTTGTTCAACACTTCCAGGTTTATAACCATCAAAAAATACAATAAAAATGGATTTTCACCATGTGGGACCTTTAACCTGAACCATGATTTAAGTAGTTTTGGGGCCAAAACGTCGCCAATCACTGACTCAAAATGCAACTGAACACCAAGCGATAAAAAGTAGGTGAAGGCAGACTTGAGAGAGAAAATACAACCATAATAATTATGGTCACGCTCAAGTCTCCTGGATGGACTTTAGTCTCCTGTAACCGCTCCAACTTGCAAATGTAGACTTTGGTCCTCTTTGTAAGTGCAAAAGTGTAGCTCTGCTGCCTTTAAATGGGGTGATAATGTGACTACTGAGTCTATTAGATGGCAGAGCCTGCAGCACGGGAATGATCTACAGCGGTAAAAGCCATTTGCTAGTTAGCAGAGGCCTTTCTAGATGGTTCTCCATGTGCCTGGTGGGCTTTCTCTGGCTGCTTCCTTCCACCATACCAAGTGGTCACTCTCAACTGATGATGGACTTGTTCAAGGTATGCCCCATCCTTCACCTAAAGTCAAGCCTCTACAGCTGATGGATGGATGGATTACTTCAGAAAACAACCTCACCTGTCTTCAGGCTCACAGTTCCTCATAGCCCTTAACTTCTAGCAGCTTCCCGGCTCTTGCGCAGTCTGTCTGACACACAAAACACACAGCCAGACTGACATATTGACAGACAGATAGGCGGACAAACACGCGGACAGACAGACAAACAACACAGCACACATATGGACACACAGACAGGCAGGCAGACGGACATAAAAGCAAAGGTTAATATTCGGGAGACGGACTCGGAGAGAGGAGAGCGTTTGTGAGTTTCTGACAGCGTGTGAATCCGTGCATGAATGTTTGGGTGTTTTGTGTAACGGCAGCTGGGAGCTTGTGTTGAAACACCTGAGGCTCGCACACATGCACACACACACACACACACACACACACACACACTGCAGCTGTAGTAGACAGAAACAATTTTTGGAATAAATGCAAAGTTTGCTGCGGGAAAAAAATTGAATGTATATGAAGTTCATGTTGTGCAGTGTGTGTGTGTGTGTGTGTGTGTGTGTGTCTAATGGCCACATCGCTGATTGAATTCAAGTAATTAATGCAGCTCTCCAGCAGTTTTAATCCCTGTGGGTTCATTACAACTTATTACTTTTGCCCTCTCTCACACACACATAAAACAAACTAACATGCACAAAAAAAAAAAATTAAAAAATAGCCAAACTCCTCTGGGAATCGCAAAGTTCAGTCACATTTGGGAAGCTCAGTGAAATTGAAGATGCGCCCCACATATTGGAGACCCATCAACAAAACACGACTCACAGATAACTTTTTCAGCTTTTCACCCAAGAAATATGGAGATAGTTTACTGGTCCAAGAAGGCTGGCATACAGGGTCTTTAAAAAGTACTGAACCCTCTTGGTGGTTTTCCTCTTCTACTGCATTTTAACATTGAATCAATCAATTTAATTTGGCTTTTTTGGACCAGAATTGACCAAAAATGTCTCTTTTCCAAGCAATTTCTACAAAGTAATGTCAAATAGTTAAAAATATAAAATGTAAAGTAAGAATATGCACAACTGTTCACCCGCTTCGAGTCAGTGTTTAGCAGATGCAGTTACAGCAATGTGAACAATCAATCAGTCTTGCACATCTGGACACTGCATCCCATTCTTCTTCCCAACCTGTCAGGTTGCACAGGGATCGTGGGTGAACAGCTCTTCTCAAGTCCAGGCACAAATTCTGAATTGAATCGAGGTCTCAGGACTCAGCTTCTCCTGGTTCTCTTTAAACCATGTCTATGTATCTTCGGCTAAATGCTTTGGCTCATTGTGTTTTTGGAAAACAAATGTTCTCCCGAGCTGCAGCTCTCTTACAGACTGTATCAAGATGTTCTCCAAGAGTTCTCCTACACTTTACTGCGTTCATTTGACCCTCTACCGAGAAGCATCCCCGCATCATGATGCTGCCACCGCCATGCTTCACAATGGGGATGCTGTGTTTGTGATGGCGTGCAGTGTTTGGTGTCCACCGAACACAGCGTCCAGTCTGATGGCCAAAAAAGCTCAAAGACCAAAGAACCTTCTTCCAGCTGACTTCAGATCTACCATACGCCTTCTGACGAACTCTAGTTGAGCTTTAAATAGTAATTCAAATGTAGCTGTGCAGATTTTTGGTAAAGTTAAAGTGGTTAAAGTTGCATTACGTGCTAGTTTACTTGTGTTCAGACAGCTTTTCAACATATTAATGCACCTGAGAACGTGGTTTGAATCTAAACTTCTGCCCAGGTGATACTTTTATAGCAACTGAACCATATTTTTCATACAGATATAATCTTTTGTAATGCATTTATGGTGCTGCATTTAAATCCAAGAGCGACATCTCAGCATAAACGTTCTTGAATTTAGGGCTTGTGATGGTTTGACCAAGTTGTGTCAAACCCCGTGAAGGATCGATGCATTCAAACGCACAAAAAGCCCCGAAAGTGTTCTCTCCGTTTAAATACATGCAACACATTGGCAATTTTCAAAAGATATATCGGATCAAAAGACGAGGAAGAGCAAACAAAAACTCTTTGTAATTCAGTCCTGTTCATATAATTGCACATAGTTCATACTGCAACAAAAGGTCCATTTGGGGATTTCCAAGCTATCAGTTCAGATCAGTTCAGTTCACTCAACAACAAGCAAAAAAAAAAACTTTGGGATTTCCCAGTAATTCAACAAACCAATTCCAAACATGCAAGTATTCCAAACTTTCATTCAGTTCTCGTTCACTCACAACAAGGGAATTCAGAAAGCCCCAAATCTTTTAATGAAGCCATTAAAGAAAGGCAAAGAAAACAAAGAAAGCAAAGACTTTAACGGACTCCTTTAAACTGGTATTTTAATTCAGCAACAGAAATTAAATTTAATGTTGTGTATCTGACGTCGCAGTTTCTGAATTTTTTTTTTGCAGCAATTCAACAAGAATTTTCTTCCACGAGGATAACACGGTACGAGTAGGAAAAAGCGGCAAGTGTAATGAAAAAGTCACACTGTACATCTTAAGTTTGGGTAAAGTTAAAACTTGAGTTGCAAGAGCTGAAAACTTAAAGTTGACTTTTCCCAAAATGAAGTTGCAGCAACACAAACTGGTCATTTGGGAGGAATCAAATGATTTAAGTACATCTGATATAAAGTAGTGGCATTTTTTATGACTCGTTAACCTAATTTGAATGAACTTTATCCAGTTACGTGTTGCTAAATGAAGCAACTGATTGAAGTGGATACAACAGCTCTCATGGGGAGCTGAGTGAACACAACGTATTGTGGCATTTCTTATAATTTATAGCAATATAACTTCTGGAATCTGGAAAAGGAAAAAAAAATAAAATAAAAAAACAAAAAGGCACTCATCCCTTTTCGAAGCCTTTCTTGTGAACTTTATATCTTCTCGGCTGATCTAACAAACCACTTTGAGGAAATTAAGCTAGCTTCTTCGGCAAACTGGAGGATGTATATTAACCCGTTCTTATTATTTACAGCTCTATGACTTGAGCGATTACCAAAAGCTGGAGGACGCAGAAATGTGGAAAAGGCAAAAATAAAATAAAAATGAAAGATTTCCTATCTGAAGCCCTTCCAATGACCTTAACATCTTCTCGGGTGGAAAAACCCTTTGAAAGGAGGTGAAGACGTCCAGTTTTCTCTCAAATTCCAACATGCTCAATGGTTATAATGGAACTTTTGCACAATAACACCAAGCTTATGGGTCTTGCCTACTCCAGCTTTAATGTACGAGACCCCTGCATCACAATGCAATCAATGCAATAATGATTAATCTATTACCAGTTAATAACGCAGTTAACCCCAGTGGAAAAAACACAGGTACTAATCAGGAGGGTGACGGTTTGCTCAAAGGCTCAAAGGCGGAGGTGCTGCAACCTCTAAAACCAGCAAACTCCCGAACCTCTCCCTCCGCCCAAACGCAGAGGAGTCCCGCGGAGTAATTAGCTCGTGTCAGATAAGTTGACAAGCTCGTTAACACGCCGCATCATCCGATACCGTCGCCTTTGTTTGTGTAGGCTTCTGAGAGGAAGTTAGCGGTCTAATTAGCATAATTACAACTGCTGATTTATATGGCTGTAATTAGCGAGCAGATTTCTGCATGTTGTGGTCTGATGGAGATACGCTGCTGCAAAGGAAGACGACGCTGGAGAGGAGATTCCCTCACACTGTGCAGTACGACACACACACACACACACACACACACACACAAAGTTTCTGTCTTCTCACATATTTTGACAACTGTGTTTAGCACACAGAGGAGCGAAAACTAAGTACATGATTATGACGAACATGTTCAGCCGTCAGTTCTGTCGTTACTGCAGATGTGATGCACACGACGTCGCCAACGTGGTTTGGATGACGTCAAAGGTGAATGAGTTCAGTCCAGAGCCCTGCACGGTTGTGTAACTCTAAAGAAGCAAACAGTGGATTATTAACAAAAGTCACATCACCTAACAAACTGCTTTGAGGAAAAAAAGGCAGCACCAACTGGAGTATTCGTTTTAACGCTCTGAGCTCCAAAACTCAACTTTTCTTTTCTCGGGTCATCTTTTGGACAAAAAAAACGAAACAAAAAACTCCCAAAACACCGAAATGACACCATTTATCAAAGAAAGACACCGTAAAAATAGAAAAATAATCAGATTTTGACAGATGGGCCTCATCTATGGTGTGCTGTTCTATCAGAAAACATAAAAAATCTAAGCTTGTAATCATGATATTTTATTAAAAAATACTTTTTCTCTACATGTCTACAAGAACTGACACATGTTCAATTTGGCAATGGTCGCTCAGCTAATACTTAAAAAGAGATTTTCATCTTTCCAACGGTCCTTGAACTGCTCATCTGTATCAAACAGCTCCATCAAGAAAATGATCCAAATCTATACGTCTTAATCTATAATTAAAAATTCACCCAAAACAGATCATTTACACAAACCAGATTCTGTAAAAAATAAAAAATTCTGTGCCCTGAAGCGCAACTAAAGAGCCAATAATGACTCGACTGTGACCAACAGTCATGTAATGAAAAATCTGGGATTTTTGGCTGAACTGCAGGCTGTGTTTACACAGAGCAGGTAGGAGACGAGCACAGAAACCAATTAAAAATGTAAAGAATCAAACTATCCACAGCATGTAGAGGTGACATCTCTTTTTTTACAGTTTTGGTAACACCTGTGTGCACTTTAAAATCATTGCATTTGCTGATTGTAGGTTTTTTCAATTTTTTATAAAATAAATAATCAAAGAAATTCAACTTTAGTTTATTCCTTTTTATGATTCATGGCTTTATAACAATGATACGGTGCATTAAACACATTTAAGAGTTCTGTCTACTCCTAGCCAAGCTTGTGCTGTTTCTGTAGAGGTGCTGGACTTTAGCCTACAGTGAGTAAAAATGTGGCAGGAGCAGAAAACGCCCAGAAACCGCTTGGAGTTCATCAGGTTAAGAATGTGAGAGTCCACACAAGCAGAGACGAGGCAAAGCTGTGAAAATGATGGATTTTAGAAAATGAACGCACACAAAACCACGCCCCCTAAACAAACGTAAAGCAGCCAGAGTGAGAGAACAGAGAGGCATGACCCGTCTGACAGGTTGGCCTTAATTACAGAAGACGTTCACAGTGGGACGGTGAATTAGTGCAGTTACCTCTCATCACTACTGTAAAACCCCGAGGTCAGCAGATTACCAACACACACGAACTGTACGGACACGTGCAAACGCACACAATGCAGGGAGCCGTCAGGCGATCTTAGCAGCTTCTTGGGTGACACGGGGTGAAATCAGGGTCAAAATTAATCTCTGGGCCAAAACCAGCTCCCACAACAATGTGCCGAGCAGCATCCTCTGGAGACGAGAGTCCTGGTGGCTCGGCCAGCCACACTGTCTCTGTGGCTCTTTTCACGCTGGTTCATTTATCACATATGCTTCAAGCAAAAGAGAGAGAGAAGGCAGAAATGTTTGTTTTTTTTTCCCCCTGTTTCAAAAAATGTTTATTTAGTTAAAGGTATGGAGACAAATGCTGCATTTTAAAGCAGTTTTGTACTCGTGACCTTTGACACCAAGTTGTCAGAACTCTAACATGATGGATTCAAAACAGCAACAAACAGCATTACAAATAAAAATATATTCATCCAGAGATCTTCTTCTTTGTGTGTGACGTCTTTTTTTAATCGTTTTATTGTTTTGTAATTATATTTATTTTAATTATATTGTATATATTTATTTTTATTTCTTTATTTACCTATTTATTTAATACTTATTTACCATTACTACTGTTATTATTATTTTTAGCTTTGTGTTTATGGTTTTTATTCTCAATTTTTATTTTATTTTTTTTCCACTTGCTCTTTTCCTTCACTTGGACATGTCATTTTTTTGGTTCTTTTATTATTTTATTTTTTCTGGTGTTGTTGTGTTGATGGATTTATTTTGAAAATCTTTCACCCTGTTTAGCTCTTAAATTCACTTTATTCTACATGTCTCTCTCTTTTTTTTTCTTTTTTTTTTAAGTGCTAAAAAATAAAGTTCTTGCTTGAATCAGATTCAGCAAAAAACTACAAATTCTGCGCTCCTTGGTGGAACTATAGGAAGCCATGACTGACTCACCTGCATGTGACAAAAATTCAGGAACTATTTGGCTGAACTGCAGGCTGTGTTCACACAGAGCAGAAGACAAATTAAACATGCAAGTAGCTAAACATCTAAACCGTGTAGTCGCCACATTTTTGCTTTTACAGTATTGGTAACAGCTGTGGTCACTTAGGAAATGTTGTACATGTTGATTCCAGCACTTTACATTTTTTTGAAATCATCAAAAAAAACTTCTCTTTACTGATTGTATTTATGGCAGTATAAACTGCTGCACATAAGTCATTTCTGCTTAATGTCATGGTTTTGTTCTTTCCATAAAGGTTCAGGTTTTTATGTTACAGTGAAAATGAGCCCACAGTGAGTAAAAATGTTTAAAAAAAAGTACCTAAAAAAAAGATGCTCAGGGTTCAACGGGTTAAACTGATTAATTAAATCAAACGTCTTTTTGATGATTTGTCCATCGACTAACTGACTGATTAGCTCATCATGTCAACTCTACAAAACAAGTGCAGCAGAACAATAAATTATTAACCTCGTGACCTTTTGGAGGAGTCTCCGGTCGGGATTTAACACCGTTTAGAAGCGAACCGCATTCAGAGGCTTCTTTCATGTAAACTGAAGTCTCCACCAGCTTCTCTTTACTCCCAAATATTGACACGTTCATGAGACACGGCATCAGCAAACAAATTACCCTGATTTCAAGCGAGTTCACAGCAGAAACCACACACTGTATACAGCGTGCATCTGCTGCGTGACGCGGGTCGACGGACGGGGAGGCGTGCGCGGGCGTCGCTGTGTGTTTGCCGCGCGTGTGCGCGCGAGTTTCTGGATTGACTGCATTAATTAATGCAGTGCAGATGAGTCCCCTCTGAGCTGTCTAATTAGACATTAGCATGGAGATGTAATTACCTGAGAGGGCTCAACACGTTTCACTTAACTACTCTGCCTCCTGCATGATAGACTGAGCAGGTAGAGCTCACACTGGCTGTGTGTTTGGCTGCTTTGTGGCGTGTACAGGTGTTCGTATGTGCACGAGCTCCTTCACAAACCTACAACAGCAGCAGCAGACTGGAACGACCTAATTGATTTGCTCCTAAAAGAAAAAAAACGTCTTTCCTTCTTTGTCTTCTCGTCTCAGTCGCTCTTGCTTTATTTTTTTGCTCCGCTGTGATACACTGTAGTCGGCCATTCCTTTTTTCCTTTTTTTCTTTTTTACCCCCTTCTTCACGCTTTTTTTTTTTTCCCATCTCTTTTTAGTTTGGGTCGAAAGTGCATTAGGCCTCTCTACTGAGCGACATGGGTTCGATTCTTGATCAATATCTGCCACTCTACTGGCCAACAAAAAAAAAAAAAAAAGATGCTCTTCAGTCTCCAAAAGCCTGATTTCTCTCTTGGAGAGGAGAAAGACAAGCCCAGATCTGTGAGGATGTGTTTGCCAGCGTTGCCGTGGCAACCGTCACTGCCAACCTTGACACTGGAGTTGCATTGTCTGGGACCCTGACATTAGATAAATAAATTACACAACCTTCGTCGCAACACACATGCACACAAATGCAAGAAAAAAATTAAAAATAAATAATAATAATAAAATGATTCCCTTTAATCTACCTAAAAAAACACAAACGTGCCATCTGCATGTACGCCCTGACGCTCGGCTCGTACATAACAATTTGCAGCCCTCTTTGATAAAAACAGAGCGTTTCGGCCGAGCCCAGAGGAGAGCGTCGATACGATCCGTAAGACAACAGATTGTGAGAACCCCGTGAACTCCGATACAGCCTGCAACACACCTCTCAGAGCACCAGGAAGAAATCTATGGGCCGCTGCAAGCATTGTCTTCTTATCTGTAGATGGTTCTGTCCTGTTTCCAATGACGATCAATAGCATTAGCATGTCTGACAGAGAGTGAGACAGACAGATAGATAGAGAAGAAAAAGATGTTTACTGCAGCTGCAGACCTTTGGCCAGAAGGACAATTTTTTTTTGCACGAGATTAGCAACAAACAAAAAATATACATTTGTCTTGCATGCTGTATGTAAACTGTTTAAATGACAAATGTGTTTAATAGTGGACAATACAGTGTAAGCTCTATGCAGATTGTGTTTCACTTGCTTGTAATGCAAACTGATGGAGGTACTTCGTCATCGAAAATTTAAGACAGACATAATATACTCTTTATCTCCTGCCATGGTGATGACGGCGCGCATAGACGCAGCGCCCCCTTCAGGAGGCAACGAAAGTTTTGAGTGTCTTGTCTATCCAAAACGTTCATTCCGCAAAACGGGAGACTTTGCTGGGCGTCAGGACAGTGAACGGCGCTGGAATTGCGGCGATCGGTTGTGATGTGGACAAACAACACCAACACGGAGTCCGATCGGAGACGACACTGGCAGTTACCCGAGAGAGAAGGATGCGGTACGAACGTAAACAAAGGAGGAGGAAGAGAGCCGGCTAACCTAAAGGCTAACCCCTCCAGACCAGCAGGACCGTCCTCCTACTCTCCAATGTCCGCTCCCTCCACAACAAGCTGGACGAGCTACGTTTGCTGAGAGAAACCCTCAGAGAGTGGAGGGACTGCTGTGTATCTGCTTTAACAGAAACATGGCTCCATGACAACATCCCAGACGGACATACAGCTGGAGGGGACGACATTATTCTGGGCGGACAGACAGACAGACAGCTAGCTCTGGGCAGCATCATGTGTGTCTTTGTGTCCCTGAAGACCAACCAGGACCTGAAGAGGTTCGCCATGTTCAACGAATGGCGGCGCACATGGACACAGCGCCCCCTTCAGGAGACAGCGAATGTTTAGTGTCTTATCCCAGACGTTCATTCTGCAAAACTTGCTGGTTGAATAATCCTGAAGAAACGTTCTCTCATCTTGCCTGTACTACTGTGTATGTACAACAACATGACAACAAACCTGATTTGATTTTGATTGATTGTAGGTACGAATCTATTAAACATTAAATGTCAGCTTTTTCTAACACATGATCAATGCGGTGTTTCCTTACTAGGTGCATGTAGTTTGTGTAAAATGTCAAAGATGTTGCTTCTTTAGTACAGATAACTTTTAATATTGGCCAAGAAACTAACAACAGTGATAACAATGTGCCATTTATAAAGCCAAAAAGCAAACATTAAGCTACTCGCGTCATGTAGCATTGTGCAAAACGGGTTGATCGAGAAGTTGTGCGACTGTTTGTGGTGTCTGTACACAGAGTGTGCAACATGTGCAAACAGTGACCGCCGAGCGTCAGGATGTCACCTGGCACCGTGCCATCAACAACAGGACCTGTCGTGTGTGTTTTTGCAACTGCTGGAAGGTGAACATTTGTGATTTATCAATGGACCACGAACTGGAACAGAGAATAGACGTCACATTCTGTGATAGTCAGCAGCCGTGATGATCCAGTCTGCATCACTGGAGACCAGAGGTGGGTCTACGGCTACCATCAGGAGAAGAAACAGCAATGGAAGAGCTGTGGTTTCCATAAGGAGTACAAGGAGCATGCTTGTAGGTTTCTTCAACATTCACGTGGTTGTAAAGTCTTTATAGAGCAACATAGTGAGGTGACTGAGCATTCGGTGAAAACCACCCAAACTATGGAGCTTGTTTCTGTTGTGCGTTCGATCACAGTGCAGCGATTACTTACAATAACTCATCACCACCTGCCCTACATACCCGATTTCGTTCTCTTTCCCAAAACAGAACTCAAACAAAAGGGCCACAGTTTAAGAAATCCAGCGCTCATAACAGACGTAGCTTGCTAGAAGATAACAGAACTTCCTGGTAGCGTACCAAGCATTGCAGAAAGACTGGGAGCACTTTATCGCTTTTGGACGGTGGAAACTAGATTATTGTGTTTAAAGCAATCCATAAAGTACAGGCGTTAAAATTAAACCTTTCCAACTAATAAAATATGCAAACATACCAAGGCTGCACTGCTTTTCCACCTAAAGAAGTTAATCCATCTAGTCACGGTTTCTTCTTTCTTTGCTCTGTTTTGGTCTCCACCAACTCCAGTAAAACATCTGACTCATTAGCTGCAAATATTGCTGCAAACTTCGTCAGTTGCACCAGCTGCCGGCTCCTGCTGGAGGTGAGGTTGATGAGAGCGGTGACAGTGAACCCAAACAGTGAAGCTGTAGAACACTAAACCAATGTTAGTTAGTTTAGAACAGCTACAAATATACTGTCAACACTCTTGACACCAAAACATGCCAGTGGGTTTGAAAGATGGATTATATTGAAAAAGTTGCCTTAATTACCCTATTTATAAAAGCCAGAAACTGTAAAGACTGAAAGAATTGTCAGATTTTCTATTTGTTCATAAGTACTTAATGGTGAAGCGTTGTTCTGTCAGAAAACTATGAAATGGAAAGAGTTTAATCGAAAAAATTTAAATCGTGAGATTCCATCAAAATTACTTTATATACATTCCTAAATTAAAAAATTGACCAAAAAACACAAATATTTTGCTCTAAACAGATTCTGTAAAATAAAAAAACAAAATAAAAATAAACGTTCTGGACTCCTCCAAGCAACTGTGAAGCCAATAGTGACTTGGGTTGAAGTCGGATGAACTGCAGGCTGTGTTTTCACATAACATATAGAACTGCAATCTGGAAATAAGTTAAAAATGTAAACAGTAAAATATCTATACCATGTACAGCCAACAGTTTTCCAATATTGGTAACACTTGTGGGCACTCAGGGGAAAATGGTCTCCATGTTGATTGCAGATTTTTTTTTTCAAATCATGTTTGGAAAATAAATCATCAAGAAAATACAACTATCGTTTTTGGCATTATAAAACTTTGCTGTGCTGCCAAAAGACATGTTTGAGTGTCTATGCATCGAGCCGTGGTTGTGCTGCTTCCATAGAAGTGCAGAACTTTACATTGCAGTGAAAAAATAAGCTTGCAGTCAGTAAAAATGCAACAAGAGAAGAAGAAAAAACACTAAGAAACTGCTCGGGATCTAAGGGTTAAAATAAATAATGCTACTGGAACTCACATTAGTCCGTGTTGACAGAGAGAATACAAGCAATGAAAATGCGGAACACTCACCGATATCTTGATAGTTTGCTCTGGTTATTATTCATGACACAACAGCATAAACAGAGTCTGAGATGGTCTATTATGTACAACAATGGATTTTTCACAACTGTCCTTCAGCTGATCGGGCCGAGATGAATTGAACAAAAAGTTCTGATTCCGCGGAAGCTGAAGTTGAGATGTTGTTGCCTGTAGCATGGTGGCTAAAAGAGAGTGCTAATGGAATCATGAAGCAGCTTATCATGTGAATGAGAACAATAATGAGGAGACAAAGCAGAGACAAATCCATTGTAAGTGAGGTGGAATTATGTCGGCTCAGTGGATTATAAAAGGCCTTGATCCAGTGGGAGTTGAAAACATGGCGTCTATTCTCACACATTTTCCACACACGGGAAATAAACGCAAATACACTCGTACACAAATCCGAGCGCCGGGAAAATGTCAGAAACGCGCAAGCGTTAGCGCACACTAATACAAAAACACATGCATATGCATATTACACAACCGCACACAGAAATAGGCACAAACGTCAAACCTTGATATCTACTCATGCTGCCAGATAATTGAATTAATTCAGCCGAGGAACAACTTCACAGATTAGTGACTTAACTTTTCAATAATAAGAAAAAACTCAGCCACGCGTGATAATTACATTTGTCTCAAATGAGGGCAGCCGTCGAAATGTATCATGTATTGCCATGCGTCTACAGTTTAACCCAACACGCTCGCATGCACACACACAGACACAGACACCTCCCCTAAGTGGCTGCGAGATAAAGACATTTTAAGTGTTAGGAAGAAAAAAAGCAGAGGAAGAGGAATGGAAACAACAGGATAAATCACAGGTTTTACAGTGTAGAAGAGTGCAGCCCTGTGCGGTGTTACTCATCACGTCTCAATAACTGCATCATACGTTGACGAGTATTTCCTCTCATTATCAACAAAGATGATATTAAAAATACAGAATCTGAAGTCGAAACTTAATTCAACAAAAATCAATACATGTGATCATTAGCACGTGATTTAAAAAAAAAAAAAAAACGACTTTCAAGCAGCCTAACCTGAGAACACCTTCTTCGTTTTGGACCTTTGGGATTCGTGTCAACATCGTGGCTCCACATGGGAAAGAATGCAAGAGGATTTGAAAAAACCTGAGTGCAAGACTAAGGCCTTGTCCACACGTAGCAGGGTTTTTGTAAAACCGAATATCCTGCCCCCTCCTTACACCACCTCGTTTTTAGAAAAAGAATTCATCCACACCTAACTGCATCAGTGTGTTGTTAAGCACGTTCATATTCTACATGAGGATGGAATAACTCCGACGACCAGGACAGACAGAAATTGTCACGCCATTCGTCTCCAAGTTCTCCCACCAGCTGGCAGTGCGTCCCGGTCTGACCCAAAACCAGAATCGGTGTCCTTAACGAAGAACATGCCTCGGACGTGGAATGGTAAGATGTTGGAAAATAACCGTCCTTAACGCTGCCCATCGCCTGTGTTCTAGTTCGTGGAGCGCTATCTGGGCCTGGACCAGAGACAACACAGTTCTGAGGGCGTCCACGCTGTTTCCAAATGTAAACACAAGTCGCATATGTGATGTAAAGAACATGTTTTGTCGCAGGCAGTGATGTTTTGAAACCTAAAACCTGGTTATTGACGTCCACATGCAGACGCATAAACAGAGGATTCACAGATCTTCACTTTAGTCAGAGGTGATCTGCGTTTCATGTGGATGACAGGCCACATCGTAGAAAAATATCTTCGCTTTGTGAGATACCTGCTACGTGTGGACGAGGCCTAAGATGGAAAAGGATGCAGGAACATCTCAACTAAAGATCAACTGAAAGGAGGTATAGATCAGTCACAGTACCACTAATCAGTGCTGCAGTGGTCGTCCTTCTAAAATGATGCTACTGACAGTAAAGTACTTGAACAATCTAGCTCTGAAAAATAGACGGGGACAGTAGTTTTTAATCTTATAGGCCAGACGGAAAGGCTACATGTCTGCATCATGGCTCCACGTGGAAAATAATAGCCAGAGGAATTGTAATCTGATTGTGAGATTTCCCAAAGACAATAAACGATACAAGAAGATCTGTGTGAAGCACAGTTGCAGTAACAATCAGGAGATATAGAACGAGCCATCGTACCACTAACCGGCGCTCCTTAAGTGATGCCACAGACGGTAGACTATTTGCACAATCAAGCTCTGAAAAATAGCAGCTGCTCTGGACTCAGCACGGCGGTTATCGACGGAAACCAGAGTTTCTGTGACGGCTCAGAGTAACATCAACCTCTGTGGATGTCGCACAAGAAAACATTTTGCGAGCTCTTTGGCACGAAACTGCACGAACATTAGAAACAGAAGCATTTGATCAGAAGAGACCAAGAAAATATTGTTTAGCTAAGATGAGGTCCAGCATGTACTCCAGGATCTTGGCACCACAGTGGATGCATAGACCCATGATGGTGCAGGACGACCACAGTGAACACAAAGTCACACTTACTTGGTTCCACCTTCTTAAATGTGAGTACTTTCTACTTCCTTACCTCCTTTACTGACATTTCATAGATCAAAACACTGATCAATTAAGCGAGGACATGATCAATAGAATAATCAACAATGAACATAACTGCAGCCCTGATTTGCTTGTAAAACTAAAAACAAAAGAAAACATGCACCACAGGGCCCTAGATCGATAACAAAGCCCGACTGCAACCAGAATGCAATTAAACCCCATCCACCGCTCGTTCAGGAATGTAGTCCAGCATCAGATCTCATTAATGGCCTTTTGCTGAGTTCCAAAATCCAGCAGAAAGCCTTAAAAGAACACCAACAGGTGGTACAGTTGCGCCTAAATGCTCACGGTTTGGAAAGTGCAAAGTGAAAAGCAACCCGAAACCCAAAACAAATTTAACCTTCACCTTGAGCCCGAGCTGAGTCCTCGCTGTAAGCTCTCCTGCCGAGGAGGCGCAAATACTGTTTTTGTTGAGATCAGACTAAACAAAAAAGTTTCTCTTGGCTCTCTTTTTTTTGCACATACACAGACGGTCGCATAACAACATCTAGCAGCCAGGTAGGGAAGCGAGGTGAGAAAGGTGCGATGTATATTTCAAGGCCTCCCCCCCCAAGACACCGAATTCTCAAACTGCAAAAACAAGCCGTAAAAATTCCAGAGAGTTCATTGAAAACCGCTCCAGTTACCCTCCGCCTCCCTCCCTCTCCATCCCTCTCTTCCTCTCCTATTTCTGTCTATTGTCAGCACAAAGCATCACATTCAGGCCCCAATGACTCCTCTTATGGCAGTCAGTGGTAGGCTTAGCGGACAATGGGCCGCTCGGAGACAAAAGCCAGTTTATTAGGGCCGAGGAGTGACGGAGGGAGACAGACATGAGTGAGAGAGATGGAGGGGGGAGAAAGAGGAAGACGGAGGGGAGAAAGAAGTGGCGATTCCATTGTGGCTGGACTCACATCTGGTGGCCATGTGTGACCGGAGCAGCAGGGCTAATGATGGGCTTCCTGAGGCCAGCTCAATTAGGCCAGGCCTCACCGGACTCCCAGCGAGAGAGGCAGAAAGAGAGATGGCTATCGACGTGCTGGTTTACTATTTGTGTGTGTTTGTGTACATGGGTCCATCTGCACTACATACACTCGCCTCCTGCTTGGATGTGTGCGTTCTTTCTCGACAAATTTAAGGCATCCGTGCGAATCTAAGTTCCCGCAAACACTGCGTTCCTTATTCTTTAACCCTTCCCTATAAGAAAAAAACACGTCCTCCTGAGCAGCCCAAAACTAACTAACAAGCTGTAAAGCCATTAACGGTTAGGGCGCCGCTTTGATGGCCCCCGACACAGGATTTCCAAGGCACCTAAAACGACACAGGGTGGAAGACGAAAATGGCAAGAGCTCGCAAACCGTGTCCTCGGGCATGTGTGTCCATGTCTGGTGCGCGTACAAGCGAGCACTGAATCAGATGGATTCCTGTGACAGTAGCATCCTTTATTATTCCTGCTTTGCAAACTGCTCACCCCAGAAGACACAGGCAGAAAAATACAAACCTAATAAACAGCAAAAGAAAAGCCCGTCTGTCTGTGATAATAAAAGGCTTTATTGGGGAAATTTGATGCCAATTCTTCCCGTGATCACGTGTTACTGGTCAGATGTGTATAATTAGTATTGCATAAGCAATTGCACAAACAAGAACCGGGGTTATTTGGGGACTTCGGTTTTGGCAAAAACGATAAAGTCTCACCGATGTTCGTTAATGCTGCAGACGTGACGGTCGTCTGCGTCCGCAAATAATCACTGACCAGATATGCTAAAGTCATGGAGTCTTGTTTTAGGATTTTCAGTCTGCTGTCGACAGCAAGAAAGAATGGGATTCAAGCATAATCATGGGACCTAATTTTCGACATAATATCACAATTTGCTACAGATTAGGTAGATTTAGAACCTGTTTGTGCAACTCTGTCATGGGTCTGATCAAGATACGGTGTCTCCTGACGGCAGTCCAGTTTGTCTGGACACATGCAGGATACGTCCTACAAGCCAGTAACGCCACAAGTCCGGAGGTTTTAAAGCTGTGATGTAAGGATGTAGAGGACAGGTGCATGAATGAGTTGTTGCAGCTTGGTTTGATGAACTACGACGCACAACTCTTGGATACTCTTAAGACGCTTTCAAACTCTTAGCATCACTGCTCGATGCAGTCAGTGTCAACAATCAGACGTCTCCCAGAGGTATTTTAGTTTCAGTGTGACTTTCTGTACCACATGTGCTTAAAAATAAAAAAATTGATGCTTCTTGGAACTCAAAAAGTTGCCCGTGAATCAGCATGTGAGCGTAAAAACGATTGCGAACAAACCCTTAACAGTCTCATAACGATGGACTCGAGGGTTTCATACTTTAACAACTCCAAGAAACCAATCTCATTGACTTTACTCAGAATCGTTTTCTGGTTTGAACATGTATGGCTGAGTTAGGCCACCTACAAGTGCGTAGTGGAGAGTAGCTTTTGTAAAGTTTGAGCGGAGTCGCAGGTGAGCCGGTGTGCTCGGGATGCAGCGATTGGGAAGATAGATCAGTGACTAACAGACATAGAGCTGCAGGAAGTTCCTTTAATTTCCTCTAAATATGCAACTTTTATACATAGAGGTGAGTTTTTTTGCGGTTAAATCAACAACCTGAGAGAAAGTCGTCCAGCAAAGGCAGTCTGTGGAACCACTGGTTCACTGAAAGAGGAGCTCATAAAAACTGACTGGCACATACGTAATGGTGACTTTTAATTTAATGTTTACTTGCCAAATGTGAACAAATAAACCAGTCGATTTTACAGGCCTCTTAATGATCTTCTCAATGGTTTGTGTAGCATTTGGTTGAGTTTAGGA
Source organism: Stegastes partitus (assembly GCF_000690725.1). Classification (NCBI taxonomy): domain Eukaryota; kingdom Metazoa; phylum Chordata; class Actinopteri; family Pomacentridae; genus Stegastes; species Stegastes partitus. The sequence goes on from NW_007579732.1 coordinate 98,908, forward strand.
GATAAATCACAAACTTGGGGTTCGAGGCATCAAGCGTGAATCACAGTGTTGCTGATACAGGTTTGGATCGGATACCTTCGTCATGTTTTCTTCCTCTCTCTTCCCACATTTTCACTATCGTGTCAACATTAAAACATCAAAAAGTAACGTAGAAATGCAAGTCTTTGACAGACCCTGAACTCTGGTATTCACACGAGTAAAGGCAACGAGTCGGTCTTATTTTGACAGACATCTCCTGCTATTTTTGACCATTTAAGAAAAAAAAAGTCCATCCGTTTATTCATTTCCTTCCACTTACAGAGTCAGTCAGCAGGCTGAGCAGGACGTTTAAGACGTCCCTCTCCTCAGCAATGTCTTCCAGGTTCCCCAGGGGGATCCCAAGGTGTTCCCAGGCCAGATGAGATATGTAATCTCTGGCTCTACCTGAGCTGGACATAACCCGAAAACCTTCAACAGCAGACGCCTCAAGTCTGAGCCCAGACACCCTACAGAGGAAGCTCATTTCGTCCGTTTGTATTCACAATCTCATTCTTTCAGTTGCTACCCAGAGTTAATGGCTATCAGTTACTAGATGGACTGGTAAGTCCAGAGTTTGTCTTCCAGCTCAGTTCCATCTTCACCACGACAGTTCGGCACAACACCAAACATTGCGTCTGACGCTGTCCATCTCGTGCTCCGGTTTCCCATCACTCCTGACAAGATCCCAAGATACTGAAGTCCTATATTTGGGACAGCAATTCATTCGCAACCCAATGGGAGAAATCCACCAAACAATCATCGAACTGAAAGATTAATATATCGTAGCGTAGCATAGCTTCTTTATAGGTGCAAGAAAAAACCTGTTTTGAGTTTGCACAATTTGAGCGCACATGCAGGCCTAAAGTAGAATTTCTCCTCGTCGTATCGCTGATATCTTTGCCCCCGATGTGCCGCACACTTTCCGAATGATATCTGTCTCTAAACATAGACCGTGGCTCCTCATCGGTTGACGACATAATGCGTGAACAGACAACAGCAAGTTCAGTTGCGCGTCTGGGAGTCGGGCCGGTCTGAGAGGAAACACCGAGTTGTCTGGTCAGCGAAGATGAACTGAGCTTCAGAAACACTCACAGTCTATCTTCTGCCCACATCTCTCCCTCTCAAACAGTAAATCAATGGTAGTCAACTGGAGTGTTCGATCCCCATCCGTTTTCACTTGCTTCTTTTGTGTGGCTTTACAGACGGTTTCCGTGGTTACGTGCGCTCCCTCCGCGGAGGGGAAGTGGTGCTTTAGCTGGAGAGAATCACAGGTTTCAGTCAGACCATCGCCGGCTCGTGTGGGCGCCATCAAAGTTGATTATCATGTGTCTGACTGACTCTAACCTCCCCGAGCTCCGCCGTTGGCATCAGCGCCGCTCCTCGGGTGTCTGTCAAAGAGCTGGAGGTGCAGTAATACCTGCGGCGGTTAATTGTGTGTGTGAGGCGCTAAGTTAATGACACCACCACCTCTGCCATTGTGGCATTCAAACTTAATAACTGTGATGAATGTTTTGACATAATTTGCACCTAAAAAAAAAAAAAGGAAAAGAAAGGAGGTAATGCAGGCTCTTGTAACTGATGTGATTATTTAACAGAAGAAGTTTGGCTGCACATGCTAAAAAGGAAGGTTTGATTTTCTTTCGTTTAAATGTTTAAAGGCTCTCGACTGTTCATTACTCTAATGCCTGTTTAAATGTGGAATAAAGTGGAAGTAGGGTCAGATTATTTTCTTTTTTTTAGTTTGTGAACATACAGGTATGGAAATGGATGGTTGAACATTGAAGTGAAGCATTAAACTGAGTCATTTCTGGGGTTTTTTTTGTCATATTATGAGTCAGTGTGGGCTCATTTTCACTGCGATGTAAAGTCCTGCACCTCTGTGGAAACAACGTGGCTAAAAGTAAACTCAAAGACATCTTTTGTGCAGAATGAAAAACATACAATACCTCATAAGGAGAGAGAAAAAAATTTGCATTCAGCATAGACATCTACATTTTAATTCATTTTCATATTTGTGTCCTATCTACTCTATAAAAGGGTCAAAATTCAGTCAAAGAGTCCCTGATTTGTTGTCATGTGAGAGTTTGTTGCAGCAGATCCACTGACGGCTTCACAGTTGTGCCGAGAGGCGAAGAATTTAAAAAATTCTTTTATATAATCTGGTGCAAACAGATGTTTGCTGTTTAGACGAGACACGTAGAATAAAGTAATGTTTGAAAGGGAAAAAAAGTCCCAATTTTAAGATTAGAGTCGGTTTGTTTTTGTAATGAAACGCCAGAAATGATGCGTTTAAGGATCAGTGGAAAGGCAGAAAAAAAAAACGATTCTTACCGGGTTTGTGGTTTCTGGCTCAGATAAATAGTGAAATTTTGGCGCTTTTTTCAAAATAAAATACCTTCCTAATCCATAAGGGTTACGTACAGGACTGGGGTTCTTGTACTTTTCTTTGTATGATACTTTCTACTTCTGCTCAGTTAATGCTTACTTTACAAATTAATAATTCTGCGCAGATGTCACATGTCGAACTAATTAAAAATGATGTTTTCTTATATATTTAACACACCAACAGTTCTTATTTAACTGTTTAGATCATTTGTGCCTGCATTTCTGGCTAATTGTGTAATTTTTGACAAAGCAAACAACCCATCGACCACTGAGAAATCGAATTGGCAGATTAATCCATAATGGAAATAATCATTAAACGCGGTTAGCTTTACCACATCATCAACAAAATGCTGCTTTTAAATTCACGCACAAGAATTAACAATCTAATGATATAATATATGAGATGTATATGACACAAGAGTTTGTTTTTTTACATTGAGAATTGTTTACTTTTAATACTTTAAGTGCATTTTTAATGATCAAATGTACGTTTAGTTATATAAAAGCTGAACTGCAGGATTTTTAAAGGATGCAAATCACTTTTTCCAAACACTGGTCTGTTCAAAACGTCCCTCTAGTGATAGAGTGATGATGGTGAAGTGTTAATCCTGCAAATGTCTTGAATAAATGCCAGTATTTACTTGTTTTTTTTTAATGCAACTTTGAGCTTCATGGTTCATTCTGGAGCTTGGCAACAGGAGCTGACAAACAATCTCACTCACTTGTTTCTGAGCTGCTGATCACATCACACGATCCTCATGACCGAAGCCAGTTCGCTCGGTGGCAATAAACGGAGCTCCAGATGAGAATGTATAGTTTGCTTTGACTCAAAATGTGATCAGAGGGGAAAACGAGGCCGGGACGATTGTAAAGTCTGTAAAGAAAAGCTCACGGGGTCATGAGAGCAAATAAAAGAGTTTGGTTTAGATATCGGATCTAAATTTTTTTGAGTGGTTCAGCTGCAACAGGCAGTCGATTAATTTTCTCGTAGATAAAGTTGATTGATGGTTATTTTGATCATCTTTAAAGTCATTTATCGAGCAAAATATGTAGTGAACTTGTTGAAAGGCAAAGCAGAACTGACTACATATAAACTAAAGCTGCAATCTAAATTTTAAAAAGCAGTTTGCATCACTTTTGAGTTACGACAACAACAAAAAAAACCTATGTCCAACCAACAAACTACACTGAGTTGGAGGAATCATCCAATCAAAAGTGTTGTTAATTATTAAATATCTACGGATTGGTTGCAAAAACACAAGTTTTGAGTTGATTATGCATAAAAAATACGTTGTTCTTGCTCGTATATATAAAAGGAAATGTAAGTGTTGTGTACTTAATTAGCATAAATATGAACACAAGCTTTTAAGTTGACAAATTTAAAAAAGTTAAGCTGCTCCAGCGTTAAGTCGTCAACGGAGGAAATTGAAATCCTGACCTCAAGATGAAGAAAACAAGCCGGTTTGATTAAATTAACCTCAACTGAAGCAGAAATCTGAGTTTAAGTTGCACAATATTCAGTTGCTGCAACATCTTTATGTCAACACGACTCATCAAAAATAATGTCTGCAGGTCAAAATGATTTTCTAAGTAGAAGCTTTGGAGCTATGCAGCTTTGTTAATAGTTGGGGCTCTTGAATTACTTTTGTAGAGAGTGCAATAAACTTTACTTCTGTGGCAACTTTATAAAACCGGAGTTACAAGGTGCTTTACGAAACAATAAAATGCATTAGACAGTAGAACGTGTGAAACCTTTAAAAAAGCAGCAACAGAAAAGAGTTAAAAAATTAAAGAAGTGCCTTTTTGAACTGAGCCGCTGACGTAAGAGGAAGCAGGAATATGTGCAGAATTAAGCTCTGATATGTAGGTGGACGCAGGTAGACGCATAATATTAATGTGATGTTTAAAGTTCTGTGCGTATCGGCCATTATTCCTCACGATGCACCACAATCACTCGCAGCGGGAGAGCCGCTCTGTCGGCCATCAAGGACGAACTCTACCTCCCGTCAGACGGCAGCAAACCGCCGGCACCTCAGCCGCTCTCTCTCCGGCTCCGCAGGAAATGAGCGGGCGAATCAGCAGACAGAGATAATTACAGACCAAACAATGGCTGTCGCTTCTTTCCACATCAACCTCCTGGCCCTGCCCTCCCACCGACACGACACACTTTACTGTAATCTGGGTCCACTTGGACGGTCGGATCCGAAGCGTGCCAGAGAGCGGCTCGGCGCATCCATTCTGCGTTTCTACCCCTCAGCTCCCCGCCGCCGCCGCCGCCGCTGCCGCGAAACAAAGCGTGTTAACCTTGAGCTGCGAAAAACAGCTTTCTGCTGGCATCTGAGGAGATATTAGGAAGGTGATTAAGTGAGATTGATGGTACTTTAATTCCCTGACAAAAATAATGGCTCCTTCCTGTTGTTTAATCTTCAATCTTCATTACATGGGGGACACTCAAGAGAGAGAGGGTTTTTTAGCCAAAAGAAGGCCACGCTAACAAAGGACACCATCAAGGATGCTGTATTTGCATGTTAATCAAAATGAATTGTAATTGAAAGTCCAAAAGGAGGGTTTGGGAATGCAGCAAACTGTAGCCTGACAAAAAAATAAAAATAAATAAAATAAAAGAAACAGTCGAAAAATTTGAAGGTAATTCTTTTTGAGGATGTCGTTTTGGAATTCGGAGCATCTCGCGTAATTAGGAACACAATCGCCAAACTCTCGTCTGCATATCATTGTTGCGGCTTTCATTGTGCGTGCGTTTCGTTATGGATTTTGCCTCTTCCTGCGACCTTGGACCCTGGAAACCCTTTCAAAAGTTCCCAAAAAGGAGCACAGACAAAACGAGGAGGAAAAAGTTTCTCAACTTGGGCGAAGTTGGGTTTTTGGAGGAAACATTTACATTTTCACCCGGAAGGTTCAGGTTTAGGTGCTGTTACGTGAAGAAAACCGTGACCTTTAACCTCCACGCTGGGGGAAGGTTCCCGTCTTGAGCTAAACAAAAATGTGTTGTTGTGTTTTTTTTTAAGCGGTACAGGTTCGATTCTTACTTTTTTTTTCGGTGAGCGGATCGTCCCTGAGCGAACCGACTATCGTTTTCCAGAGGCGCTGTTCCGAAGCTGACCCTGCACAGTGACCTCCTGGTGGCGAGCGGCGAGCGAACGCTGCAGCTTCCTCCTTTGGGTGATCAATTCTGCGAGGAAAAAAAAGGCCGACGGATGCAACCTCGCTCGTTCTCTCCTACGGTGAGGTCAGAACACGGGGTCAGCTGAGAGAGCAGGGATTCAGTGTCTTGCTCAAGGACACTTCAGCAGCAGCGGCGGCGGTGAGGACGCCTCGGCGAGGATGCAGCAGGGTTCCTTGAGTTCAAGGGCGGAGTCCTCCATCGCTACAACGCCCCGCCGCTCTCAAAGAATCTCAATGAGCAATCTGAATTCAGCATTAAAGCGCGGCGTTAACAAGCGCGACGCAAGGCCTCGCATTTAAGCCCAGCCGCCAAAGGCCGTTCCATATCAATGCTGGAAATTAAATTTAAATAACAGAATAAACACCTTTCATCGGCTGAAGGTTTCAGGTTTTTTTTCTTTCTCGCAAGTCTGCGCGGAGCCTTAAAAAAAAAAAAAAAAAAACGTTGAAAGCGGCGAGAGGCTGCATGATTAAACACACACACACACACACAAAAAAAAAACAGACGGCAAACAAATAAATAAATAAACACCAAATTGGTCAAATTCGTAGCTCACTTCCAGCCCTCTTTTTGTTTTTTTTTTTCCCTCCTCGCATCCTTCTCCTATATCTTCTCTCTTTTAGTGGCTTTTTTTTTTTTTTGCTATGGTGGCCCTAATGATTGAGTGCAAATAGATGGACTGTCAATGCAACAAACAGCGCATGCAGATGAAAGGGGTCCCGCCGAGTCGCACCGACATTTTGACACCATATCTGTGCATGTATAAGCGAGGCCAGCGGTTTGCGTCCGTCGCGTGGGCGTGTGTGTCTTTGTGCATAAATACCACGTGTGATGAATTGAACTGCGGACTTGTCCATAAACCGTCCCTCTGTACAATAGGGACTATAGCAGCGACAGAAACAATCCTTTTAATCTAGTGCATCTTCCGCGGCGTCTCAGTCTGATGTCCGACTGCACAAAGAAAGGTCAGGGAGGGCTCGGTTTGGGTGGGTGGAACAAACAACTGGGATTTGCCGTCTCTCTCTCTCTCTTCTTCCTCCAAACCCTCCCTCTCTCTCAGTGGCTTCAAGGTCTGCTTTGGCGTACAGTTACAGTTAGTTTGCTCACCATCAAAGCCGGCCCAAACTTCTAAGTTCTCTAATAGACTTGTGTGTGCTCCGTGTTTTGGCGGAGGGGGGAGAAGAAAAAACAAAAAGAATGATGGGGGGGTTTTTTTTAGAACTTCCTAACAACCTCCCTGCGCCAGGAGAAAGTTAACCAACTTCCTTGAAAAGTTCATCCTATCCGTCGTTCTCTTCATCTCTCCTCCTATTTATCTATTCTCGCGGTCTCTGTATCTCATAATTCCGCCGTTTAATAATAGTTCCTGCTCACCCTAATCGAGCTCCTGAGTTCAATGCAGTTTATCAGCGAGAGAGAGGAGAGCACGAGGGAAGGGAGAAGAATATAAGGAATTAAAAAAAAAAAAGGAGACGGAGGGAGGAGGAAGGGGGTCAGTGGAGGTAGAAAAAGAAGAGATGAATGCAACCCCTGTTCCTTTTCCACTGTCTCCCGACGAGGCCTGGGTAAACAGGACGTACAGCTGCGCTCCCCGTCGCCCGTCCCGTCTTTTTTTTTTTTTCCGACTCTCCCCTCTCCCGGGTTTTTCGAAAAATTTGCTGAAACTCGCCGCAAACGGCGACAACAAACACGCCGTTGCCTTCTCCGTCACATGGCGAGGAGTCACGATAGTTGGCAATCTGGACACGCAGTTCCCCTCAGTGGGCCCTAATCCCCCTATTTCTTTAAGAGAGAGAGGGAGCAGAGAGGAGGAGAAAGGAGGCATTGTGGCTCGAGACAGTGCAGTAAAAAGAGGAGCGTACAGTACCAAATTGAGGTCGCGGCAAGACAATGGCTGCCCTTCACTGGCTCATTCACACACGGTCTCCACACAGCTCTATCAAACGCCTCTTTCTTTTCTTCTTTCCCCTCCTCTGTTCTGTTCTTTCTCTTTTCTTTCTCTCACGTCCGCCTTTCTTCTCCTCATCACAGAGGGATGGGGGATAATGAAACCCCGGCTCACCCAGGCTGTTCTGGGGCCCGATTCACAGAAGAGGAGCTCTTTTTCTCTTCTCTTCTCCCTCCTGCTCTCGTCAATGGGCACCTTCTCATCTTCTCTGTTCGGCGCCTTCAGCCGGCTCCGCCCACCGCTTTTGTTTCGGACGGAGAACGTATTGTTCAACAGGATGCGGGGTTTTTTTTTGTTTTTAGAATAGAGTCCAATATATCTGGCTTCGGACAGCTCTCTCGGCCCTGAGGTGTCTGAGGAGGTGGATGGTTTTTAGTTTTCATCAGTTGTGTTTCACCGTCTGAACCCCAAAACTCACCAACAGGTTGGAAATTTTTTTCTTTTTTTTTCTTTTTACACCATTTATCGGAGCCAGAAACTCTAAAACCAAAAAGAATTGTCAAATTTTGAACTTTCCCATCGTCCTTGAACAAATCATGGGAGATTTTCAATTGTGTTCCAAAAAAAAGAAAAAACAAATCGTAGCAAAACATTGAAATATTTCAAAAACATCAGTTCCTTTTACGACTTATTTAAAGTGCAGTCACAAACAATTCAGTTTGCAATTACAAAAAAGTAAAAAAGGGACCTTTAGCAGCACTAGGTTGAGCTGCAGGCAGCGTCTGTAAGCATGAAAATAAATTAAAAATGTGAGTAATAAAAGATCTGAAAGTATGTAGAGTCATAATTGAGCTGCACATGTTGCTTCCAGGTTTTTTTCAGATTTTTTAAAAGAATAACCAAAGACATGTGACTATTTTTTTTTTATTTACAATGATTTTTCGGCGATATAACTTCGTTATTTTGCACAAAAGACATTTTTCAGTTCTCTCTACTTCTAGTCATGCTGTTTCCATAGAGGTTCAGGAATTCATATTGTTTTTAGCTGCAAATGAAAAATGAGCCCATTGTCAGTAAGAAGGTTTTATGTAAAACATAAACTGAAAGCAAAATCTACTTTTGCTTACAAAATGTTAAAAAATTAAAGGGAACAATTGAATAAGGTGTCTAAGTCGTGTCGCTGTCAGAACAGCTTGGCTTTGACTCTACGAGTCTCTGGACGTCTACTGCAGGATGAAACACTCGTCTTTAAGTAGATCGTTCTTCACTTGGTGTTTTGATGATGTTGAGGAAAGAACTGACCAACATGTTGATCCAGAATCTCCCATAACTGGGTGGAGTTCAGCTCTCATCCCCTTTCATACTCATCAAATGACTCAGTGAGCCTTCGTATCTTCTTGTTATGCTGGAAAAGTCCACTATCATCAGGATAGAAACCTGCTATCAACAGCCGGTTTGTGACCACTGGTAGGTATGAGTTCTCCACGGACTTCAAACTGGAGGAGTGAACTAAATATCTAATTCTGTTTCAGCTGGGATGAGCCAGCCTTTATGGTGAGGATAATCACTGAGGTGGGTTTGTGGCTACCATCAAGAGACAAAAACAGCCGTTTTTGCAAAAGAAGAGCCCACAGTTACCAAAAGCAGCCGAGGCGCATCATGACAGCAGCACACCGGCAGCATGCTGGTGGTTTTCTTCAGCATTCACATGATGGTGTTTCATGAATTAACTCCTCAGGCTCTGACAAAGTTACAGGAGAGCTGACAAAGTACAATTGAAGTGTTAGAGGGAGACGCAAACAACCTGAACACAACCGCATATGGATGAGCAAAGGATTTTTAGCCACAATTACTTAACCATCATTCTTCTTTCTTTCTTTCTCTTCCCCAAACTAAAAGTCAAGGACAGGAGACTTATAGACTTACAAATGTCAGTCAATAGTTTCCACATAAGTTTAAATTTCAGTTCACCTTCAGTCACCGGAAATCCAACAATCCTTTGTCACTGCAGCGCCAGACAAACTAAATGCCTAACTATTAGAATATGCGGAGGAGTACAAACAAAATCAGACCTTAAAGTGTTATTTGCATTAGAATAGAATCAAAACAGTGCAATAAAGAGAAGAACTGTTTTGAACAAAAGTTTTTAAGACATTAGAGACAACCTTGTTTGTTGTGGCTACTTGCAACTTTCATATATTTGCTTTTCTTAATAAAAAAAAATTGAATTTTGTTGGTCTCTAGTGTTACATCCACCCAGAAAACACTGCGTTCAGTTCATACGCCCGTGTTTATGTCAAATACATTCATTTTCTGACCTCTTGCTACCCTGATCGAACATATTCGGAGCATTTGTTGTGGAGGAAGGATGGTATAGAGCCGGCTCTGTTTTTACAAAAGGATGCACAAATGTCTCATTGACTCGGTCGCATATCCTATGGACCGCTCGCAAAGAAGAAGAAGAAAGGACCGTGAAGAGTAAAATATGTTCTTTCTCAGCCAGTGAATGGCTTCATGGAATTTACGGTTTTACACGCAGACAGAAATCTGAGAACGGCTCTGCGCAGAAACAAGTTAACAAGTGAGGAGAGGGCAAAAGTACCTTCGGGCTACGTGGGTCACAAAGGCTGCTGATCCTCCGACCTAATTTGGCTTGGCAAACCTAATCGTTCAAAATTGATCGAGCACAGAATATACAGGAAGCCTTTAACCGGTTTACTGCGAGACAAGGGGGGAAACAGGCGTCGGCATTGTTATTCAAACCACAGAAAAAATTGTTGTCTTCCAAGCGCATTCAAGCGAAAGGGCACCAGTGGCTCAGAGGGTTGAGCGCGTGATGATGTTTAGGTGACCAGCGTTGCATCAACAGAGATGTGGCGATGTTCTTCGACAGTCAAGTGCTCTTCAGTGAAAAGCAATTGTTTTCTTATCCAACACACAAATTATGGTGCACATTGATATTAAGCGCATGACGACGTATCAAAGTGTGCAGGATGTGGGGGGAAAAAAAGCCATAAAACAGCAGCAGTGAATCATTATTGTATCATGGAACTGTAGAAACTCTTTATTAAGATCAGCTCTTTACACCTTCACCCGTCACGCTGCTGCTCGTGAAAGGATAAATCCCCGCAGAGATTAGTGGGAGCAGCTACTTTAGTGCACATTTTAATCACCCACCTTCACTGTTTCTGCAGGAATTCAGCAGATCCTTTATGACTAGTGTTCCTTAACTCATGAAAAGCAAAGTGTACGAGATCATTAACAATAATCAGGTCAGGGATTGCATGTA
>NW_007579733.1:0-5679 GCF_000690725.1 Stegastes partitus
ACATGCCGGATCACAGTCCCGCCGTGCGCGACGACCGACAAGCGTAGGGCGAGGACCCGTCCATCGCCGCTTGCGGCTTTAATTTTAAGAATTAATTTTGAACTAAGTTTGGTTCATTTTGCAGAAACATTGAATCGTTCTTGACTTTGAATCATTTCTAAGTCATTCTGGACACAGTTTAAGTCGCTACAAACGTTTTTAAACCGTTTCTGGTCGATGCTTCGGTCGTTTTGACTGTGGACTGGATTTAGTCAGTTTTGAATCATTCGGGTCACTTTTTGTCGGTTGGAGACTCTCTGGACGCCGATCGATTGTCGTCTATGTGTGACATCATGAGGATGGAAGATGCTGAAACGGGCCTGTAGCTCCAGAACTGTTCACAGCATGAAGGCAGAACGAAATGGAGTCAGTGCAGATGCAGAACCGGCTGGTTCTGAGGAGGTTTGCCGGCCGGGTTCTGAGTTCAGTCGGGGTCACGCTGCAGCTTCTCCGGAGCCAATTACAGCTTCGTCCTCTGCATATCCAATGTTTCCACAGAGTGACTTCATCTGGAGGAATATCTGATCCGATCCCGGTGGCGGCTCCGGGAGGTAAACATGTTGTTGTTCTGGGGAGGCGGCAGGTTCCGGCCAGAGTATGAAACACCTGCAGACTCGAGCCGCCGCCCAACATCCAGGACGCCGCTGATGTGGAGCGTCCCTCTGCTGCTGCCTCCAGACCCGGTTCCTGTACGTCGGTGACAGTAGCGGCTCCGCTCACGAGTTGAAACTTTGTATTAACAGAAACACTGAGCAGATCCGAGGAGCAGAAATGCTCGGCGCCAGATTTAACCGCCACAAAAGTATCGCCAGACTTTTGTCTGTTTCCTGCAGAACAGAACATCGGCAGCAGACGGTCGCTGCGTCGCGCCGGAGATCCGCATCGAGGATTCGTTGGTTCTGAACCTGTTCTACAGTTTCTCTTCAAGGTTTTATCTGCTCTCAGCAACGACGAGTCTCGTTCGTGTTCAGATGCAGAAAACTAAAAAATGACTGTTTTGGTCCAATTCAAACCTTTGATCACAGAAAAAAGTAGAAATTTACACATAAATAACAAAAAATAAGTCAAAAGGGTGAAAACTAAAACATCAGAAATCTGTATTTTAATAAACTGTGATTCCATTTGCTTTGGTTTTTGATTCTTAAATACATTTAAATCACATTTAAATCAGCACAGACGTAGTTAAAGAACACAAACAGAACATTAGAATTAAATAAAGTTTACTATAAAGACAGAATATAAACTAGAAGAGAACACGTGAAGCTCATGTATGAACAGTTTCACAGCTCATGGACTTTATGTGACCGGACATCGGCTGTGAGTAGTTTCTGGACATCACAGCGTTCAGCAGCGTTTTTAACATCCTTTTGCTCTCAGATTGTCTTTTTTAGTTGTTTTATTTCTTTTCTTTTTTTTTTTTACAGTGTTGACTAAAAATTTTGCTTTCAGTTTTTAAAAATCAGGATTCGGTCTAAAATACGACATTTACGTGGTGTGATGGAAACGTCTCCTCCGTTTTCTGGGTTATTGGTCGAAGACTCTTCATCTATAATGACACATGTACAATATAATATAATATAATATAATATAAAATATATAATATATAATAATGTCAGAGTCTGGCGTCGATTCTCGGCTCCTGAAAATGATCGACAGTGAAACAAACTGCACAGATGCAGAATTTGAAGCCTGTTGGAGTCGAGAATACATTTTAATTATAAGACACGGCTGCACTGAAGGCATTAAACTAATAAATAAATTAATCCTCTTTAACTTTGGACCAAACAAAAGAAAACAGATTTGGTCGGTTTGTTCATTTTTAAGGCGTTTAAATTGACCACAGTGAGAAATCCAGTAATTAGTCTGCACCCATCACATAGAAAACATACAGAGCAACGGTTCTGGTGGCCGACTCCTACTGAGGGTAATCAGATTACTGTGATGCTTAGCTGTAGTCACATTACTTCCATTCATATGCAGAGAAGCTGGTCTCCATGCAGCTCATCAGCAGAAACATCAAACCAACGTGATCCATCCGTTTCCTTGCAAACGTCATAAATGTGCTGCGTTAGAACTCAACCAGAACCAGCATCGGGCCGACGTGCTTCTGCAGCAGCGGCGCCGACATTCCCTCCTGATGAACAGAACCAGCAGGACCTGGTCTCCACGCTGCTGCTGCCTGGGCCCGGCCAGCAGCTCCTTCCTCCTCCTCTCGCCTTCATCACCACCAGATCCAAGATGTCGGCCCGGAGCGCAGCGTCAAAGCCGCCGCCGGGCCCGAGCTGCCGCCGCTCGCTTTGCACTTTATCTGCTGCTCGCTAATTGACTGGCGGTGTGACGGAGCGGCGGCGGCGGCGGCGAGGGATGGGAGTGATGTTCCTAGATGTGGAAGACAGTTGTGGGAGGGCTGTGATGAAAAAATAATGATGCTAGTTACATTCCATTACACCCAATGTGGCGATGAAGCCTCGCTACGGCGCTTCCTCCTTAATATCACCATCGTGCTGCCGCCGCCGCCGCAAGGAACTCTGGGACATCGCCGCTCCGGCTCACACTCAGCTCTTAATTTATGCTGCTTTTCATGTATTTTTTATTCCATATTTCGCCTCATTATGGGTTTTATTTCGCCGTTCTCGGGCCGAGCGGCTCCTTAATGCCGTTATTACAGATGCAGGAACCGACGGGCCGCGTGTTCTGGGGTTCTGGGCTTGGTTTGGTGATTAGAGACGTGGACTCTGGTGAGCTGAGGCCAAACGAAGCGTGAATATTCATGACCCGCAGAGGATGGATCCCGAGGACGAGGAATTCCCACGTTGGCATGTGGAGCGGATAAGACCGACTGATCTCCAGCTTCTTCTCTGGTACCTGAACCGGATCGGGTGGATTCTGATTAAGTGTCGACCCCGATGATGTCACTAAACCCGGCACGAGGAGCTCGCCGTCCTGGGAGGAGAAGGAACGCCTCTGGAGAGCCGCCTGATGTTAATGATCTGATGACCGAGCTCGGTCCGTTCACTCACACGGCGTCTAAAAATACCAGCTGATTCTGCTGCAGGAAACGGGCCGGTCCGTTCACAGCATTCCTGCCTCCATCGGCATTCCCTCATAATCAGATGCATGAATGTGGACTTTCATGTCGCAAATACCAGAACTCTGGGTCCACAAACCAGACATTCCTGCTCCGGTGTCGCCTCCCCGCAGGTCGGAATCTCATTTAACCGGGTCGGTCTGGCAGAACCCGAGCAGAGGAGTGTACGACGTGTACGACGAGGGTCTAATAAACATAACTGGAGCGAACGGGGGCGGCCGGAACAAATGTTTCCCTCCAGAACCGCCTCAGAGACAAACGTCCATCAGTCCTGATATCGGATCAAACTCAATTTCACGTCGGCACTAAATAAAGCAGCCGGAGCTCCTCGCTGAGTCCGACACGATTTCATCAGGTTCTGATTAGATGAAACTTTATTGATCCCCGCGGGGAGATGCCGTCGCCGCGGCGACGCAATAACCAGAGGCTCAAATTGAATATAATTAGAAATATGGTAAACGACGGGCGAGAAAACAGAACCGGCTGCGTCCGCCACAGAAGACGAGTACCAACGAAGAAGAGCCAATGAGAAGGTCTGGGCGGTCGGCACAGCGGCAGGACGAGGAGACTTTAATCAGCTTTAACTCGAAGCGCTTCAAGAAAAGATGTTGAAAGTAAAAAACTGTCGGAGCAAAAGGAAAACGAATGAAAATGAAACGAGAGCAGAGATCAAATCATTCATCTGAAATAAAAAACAAACTCTCCTGTTAAAGTGAAGAAACTCGTGATGTGAGTCAGAATCACGTCTTCTCCCTTTATTAGGTGTAATCTGTGTTTTTAGGTCGTTATTCGGGTCGAACGGAGCGAGAACACGAAATAAAAGACTCGAGAGTTGCCGTTGGCTTCAGGACGAGTTCCTGCGAGTGGATCGGATCGCCGAGTGCATCGTTGCAAATCAGTGAGCAGATCGACTTCGAGGCGATATTGGATTTTGATGAAGATGACAGAAACAGCGAATGGACCTGAGAACCTGAGACAGACAGAGAACGAAGCAGCAGAGGCGTCCTCGCTGTGGTACCACATAGAGTTCAGGTTGACTCGTCATCACAGGAACACGACGACGTCACTGATTTAATCAATAGATTAGTGATAATTAACGACTCGTTTTCATGTCCAGGACCAGACGTGGCGCCGCATGTTGATTCAGTTTCAGTCTTTCTGCATCATGTGCATTGATTTGAGTCAGATTTTAATATTTTTTTAAAAACTTTGACGTCATTTAAGCTTTTCAATGCAACACCCGTCACCGGTTACCATGGTTACAGGTGTTATTCTCATCTCAGGTGATGAGATAGACTTAAAGTTTAAATTCAGTTTCCAAATTTCCAAACCTGCTCATCTAGCATTAGCATTAGCATTAGCGGCTAGCTCGTGGGTAGAATCCCGTTTCCTGGGAGCATGACGGGTGATATTTTGTTCGAGGAGGTTTTGGACAGAGCGGCGTCATCGATCCTGGACGTTAACAACAAGCTAGCATCGGCGGTAAACCAGGACCCCCTGATGATGCTACGCTAGCTGCTGCCTGCACAGAGCAGTTTGTTGCTGCTTCACGTCTTCTTGAGTTTCCTCCATAAATGTGTGAGTTCTGACCCTCGCTTTACGGATAGCAGTGACATGTAGCATCTGCTGGTGACGGAGAAGCTCCAGACGGACCGCTGAAGGTAAAGAACAAACGGCTGAAGAGAGAATTTCATAAACATGAAGCCAAACCATCCAGAGTACAGACCTGAACAGCACCAGCTCATTAGCGGTCTGATTGTTTCTCACGTTCTAGATGATTTGATCTTTTTCATCAGTTCCAACAGGCTCCAGGTTTCAGAACCACATCGGGCTGAAGCACACAGACCTCCTCCAGCAGCTCGCCTCGGTCAGAGGTCCAGCTCCCAGACGGGGAGCTCTGCCGGTGGGTTTTCTTCTCCTCTGTTCCCTCCTCGCTCCTCTCCGGGCCGCCCCGGCGTTCTGCTGAACAGGCGGATCGTGAACCCGGCGCTGCTGTTTCCTCAGCGCTTCATCAAAGTCAGCCCAGCGGATTAAACACGACGCTGAGGCCGCGAACCGAAGGCTGCTCCTCCTCCTCCTCCTCCGCGAAACAGGACACGAGGCATCGCCGGTTCTGCAGGGAACCAGAACAGAAGGAGGCGGTCGGGATCCACGATGAGGGCATCAGGGGTTCACAGGCAGCAACAGAGACTTCCTCACGTCCTGATCCGGTCACTGTTACAGCTCAGGGTTCTGCTCAGCTGAGGTTCTGGTGAGCGACTGGAAGGAGCAGATACAGAGAACATCCTAAAGCTGGCTGGACATCAGGGAAACCTCCAGAAGGTCACATGAAAAATAACGAAAAATTCAATTAACAGCTTTGGAACAAATACCGTAATGTCTGGACTATAGAGGCACCTGAATATAAGCTCCACCCACTGACTTTAACAGGAAACCAGGTGTGTTCATATTCAGGCTGCAGGTGTCTCTAAGCTGCAGGTGTCCACGTTGGAACATGAGATATTTACACAGAAAGATGTTTTAACCTTTAATTAAATGCGTAGCGGTAACAT
>NW_007579733.1:5775-6330 GCF_000690725.1 Stegastes partitus
GCTATCTTCATCTTCCTCCTGCACTAAAACCACTAAAGTCGTCTTCTTCAGTGTCTTCAGGAGCTGAACAGCCTCAGAATCACTTCATCACTTCCTCAGTCTCTCTGTCGTCGTCGCTCTCAGCCTCACTTTGGTCTCGAGGCAGATTCGTAGAAATCCATAAATTAGCCGCATCATTGTTTAAGCCGCAGCGTTCAAAGCGTGTTAAAGAAGTAGGAGCTTGTAGTCCAGACATTACGGTAAACTGGGCTGGAAACTAAACCACTAAAAATAAAAACCGTCAAAGACCCAAACTGAACCTTATCTGTGAGATGGAGGTGCAGACGAGTCCTGGGAGGTTGTTTGGTTCTCTGGTGTCGATCATGTTTCGGGCCGTCTGGGAACAAAGTCAATGAAGAATCAGCTGATCGGTGACGTTTACTACGTCTGGACTCAAGTTGTTCTAATAAACATAAACAAACAAACATCTCAAGCCCTAAAATTTCCTCAGATTTTAGTTTCCATGAACTTTTCTAGCAGTAGAAAGATGTTCCTCCATCAGTAGAAAGATGTTCC
>NW_007579733.1:8140-15671 GCF_000690725.1 Stegastes partitus
GTAGAAAGATGTTCCTCCATCAGTAGAAAGATGTTCCACCATCAGATGTTTTTTTATTTTGATGAATTATTGTGATTTCCGGCTCAGTGTTTTTTCTTCCTGGTAAAGTGAGACGTGATGCATTCGAGGACCGTCAGAACATTTTCTCTGGTTTTACAGGTCCGGGCTGTGATAAACGGTTTAACTCTGTAGATGTGTTGTTGCTGAGGCTATCAGCGGCTAAACGCTGCGCTGAAGCCGCTGCTGCAGACTCTCAGATAATCAGAGGAAACGTTGGGATGAGCTTCGACGATCGGTCAACGCTCCGTGGCGGCGCCGTCCTCCACATCCCCGCTCATTATTTTTAATAGAGCAGCAGCCTTGTAGTGAATCGATGACATTAGGAGCTGTTTGGATCACTGTCAGCGCTGGAAGTGGTTCCTGTCCGTCCGGGCCTCCCCAGAGCTCCTGCCCGAGCTCTTCTGGTCCGGTTCAGGTGTCGCGATGCCGTCCGTGGCCACAAGAACAAAAGGCTTCAGAACACAGTCGTCACACCCGATCATCATCAGCTTTGTTTCCTTCTGCAGAACAAGAGGCGGTTTGGGTTCAGCGAGCCGGAGCAGGAGGAGAACCTGGACGGGCCGCACGCTGTAATTATGATTATTAAAAAGCAACGAGAGAAAAAGGTTCTGATGACATGAAAACAACAGCAGGAAATATGTAATTAGAGGAAAATAATTAGTGGGAATCGTGGCCCAACAAACAATTATCCTGCAGAAGAACCGGCGCCACCTCGCCAACCTGAGCGGTTCTGTTTACCTGCTGCTTTAATGGAGAGGCTTTCTGTAGCTGTGTGCGCGGGAACGGAACGGCGCCGCCAGTATGAGCGATGATGCCGAGCGGCGGCGGCGCTGATGGAAAACCTGCAGAAACACTCCGGCGCCGTGCTCCACATTAGTCACCAGAGCCCGGCCGGCCCGACTTGTTTACTTGTTTATTCCCCCATTGTGCTTAAATGGATCTGCGGCGCTGCTCCGGCGTCATTAGTCGTGTCCAACAACGGCTGCAGCGCCGCCTAAATTATGAGCGTGGCCGGATTAGCCCTGCTGGGAAACCCCGAGGCTAGCGCCGAACCACGGGCCGCTAACGACCTCGTGTTTAAGAACTGAAGCAAACAGAACAGGTGGACGGAACCAGACCCGCTGCCTTCAGGTCCACATCGGAGGACCGGGGCATGATTCGTGCAAATTCAACAACAAACAAGGAATTAAGAGTAAAACAGAAAGCAGGTGGAACAAGGTGCTGCCTTCAGGCTCGGTGCTGTCAGAGCCCGAGGCCTCGGGCTGGTACCGGTACCGGTACCGGGTATTACTGGTACTGTGTAGGACTAACAGGACTACTGACACCTTTACATCCCAGAGCACAAGAGACGGACGTGAAGCTGAACTCCTGGATGTGAAACGGACTCGTTCTCGGTCTCATTTTGATCTTTTTTTTGTCCTGCTTCATTCGTTTTGTCTGATTTTGAGTCTTTCGTCGCTGGTTCGACTGATTTACTCACATTTCTTTGTCATTTTGTTTCTGGTGTCGCTCTGTGTCTCATTTTGGTCATTTTTTTGTGTCGTGTCTGAATTTTTTCTGTCACGTTGTGTCTCGTCTGTTTCACTTTTGTAACTTTGCGACTCTTTTGCGTCTAGTTTTGTCAAATGTTTTGGTCTTTTTGTCTTTTTGTAGCTTGTTTGTTGTTTCGTGTCTCGTTCGTGTCATTTGTTTCTCATTTTTGTCATTTTTTATCTTGTTTTTGTCGTTTTGTCTCTTTTTGTATTTTCTTGTTCTGCTTTTGTCGTTTGTCGAATTCTTTTTGTCTTTTTGTTTCTTGTGTTTTCTCACTTTGTCTCCTGTTTGTTGTTCTGTGTCTAATTTTTGTCATTTTTCATCTCGTTTGTGTCGTTTGTCGTATTTCTGTTGTTTCGTGTTTTGCGTTTTAAATCTGTTTGTGTCTCATATCATGTTTCTCTCTGGAAGTTTTGTCTCCGTCCAGTTGTTCTGAGTCCCATTTGTGTCATTGTGGATCAGAACCAGGTCCAGTGTTCAGACTGAGACACCTGGATGGATGTAGAACTGATCTGGTGTCAGGTTCTAGCAGAACCCAGATGTGTTCTTCCTCCTAAATGTCATGTGTCCATCTGCTGTACTGATGAAGTTCTGAGGCTCAGAAATGATGGAAAAAGTCCATTAAAGTGATCAATCTGGACCCTCCTCTGTGGACCTCTGGTCAGTAGATGAAGGTTCTGCAGAATCAGAACCAGATGTTCTGAGGAGGTTCATGTTTAACAGACTGAAACTTTTCAGATTCTCGTCTCCATGTCTGAGAGCTGCTGGTTCTCCTCAGAGTTCTCCATGTTGGTGGACAGAAGGACCCTCGCCGCCTCTCAAGGGCTTCGACATCGATCCAATCAGGCGTCCGTCATGTTTCTTCTCCTTCAGCGCGTCAATACGAGCTCAGCTGATTGAGCCTCACGACAAAGGCGTGAACGTCAGCAGATCGATGGTCTGCTGGTGTCCAGCGTTCACACCAGCGCTGGACGGAGGAGGAGGAGGAGGAGGAGGAGGAGGAGTGTAAATAGGATTAATAAAAACTACTAAATCTGGCAGCGACGTTAAAACTGTGACAATAACAACAAACGTGTGAAGATGTTTTAGAGAAAGCAGAGCGATGTTCTGGTCACACTCAGATATGACCCGGAATAAATATTATTAACCAGCACAAATACAACAAATACAGATGTTAGAGGAAGACTTTATGTACCTGTTGTTGTTGTTGTTGTTGTTGTTGTTTAGATTTTTCTTGCTGTTCTGTGATTTTACTGGTTCACTTAACAAAGCAGCTAAAGTGTAAAATAACAGTTAATTATTCTGATTATTCACCACGTCTCCATGTTTTAATGATTCACAGTTTAGAATTTCATGATTTAAAATGTATAAATGTTGGGTTTTATATACATATATATAAATATATATAAATTACAATGTGTGACTGTAAAATGACTGCCTTACTGCATTCTAAGCAACAAAAGATATAATCTCACTGATATTTTTGGGTATAATTTACCAGTTTTAACTGTTTTTGTTTGTTTGCTCGTTTTATTTTCTATTTTATTTTTCATCTCCACTGTATATACTCTAACATATAACCCATATAAAACCTTAAAATAACGTGTAAACTGATAACATGTGGATCCAGACTAAGAATCAAGAAACACTGGAGACGCTGGTTTGATAAACTTTTATGTTTTAACTGTAACTGTGAGGACGTGGACGTTTCTTGGGTTTCTTGATGGGACAGAAACCATCTAGAATCTGATTCCTCGCTGCTTTCTGGTGTTTATGGACCAAATAAATAATTTAGGATGAAACTAATCGTTAGCTGAGGCTCTGATGTCACGCTGCCGCTGATTAACTCCAATTAAAACAGAGTAAATGAGGACTTTAGAGACCCAGGATCCTTTAGCCAGAGTCTGGTTAGCATTAGCATTAGCATTAGCACTAGCATTAGCATTAGCATTAGCAGCTCTGAGTGTCTTTCTGCCCGTCAGCTGGGCGGCGACTCCTCCAGGTGACCCTGTGATGCCGACGTGTGGACCTGAGGCCTCAGCAGCAGCTTCCTTCGTCTTCTACGGCGGGATGAAGAGCAGCGGCGGGTAATTACCACCTCCATCGATAGCCGCTCTAATAGACCTCCAACCGGCCATTTACATCGGGGAGGCGGCCTCTTAGCGTATTGACTTTCATAGAAGATATGTGTGGTCGGCTACATTAAAATCAATACAGCCATTTAAAGAGCATTATCATTAAGAGGCAGCTGGAGGAGGAGGAGGAGGAGGAGGTGTGATGCCTTAAACCAACATCATTTACTGCATGGCTGCACCACCACCACGCCGCTCCTCTTCCCTCCCAACACCAGACATCAGAGCTGCAGGAGGAACATCTGCAGACGATGCTGCCTCCACGACGAGCTGGTCTGGAGCTCAGCAGAAACACCTCCAGCTGACGTCTTCTTAGAAACACCCAGTCTGTTCATGCCTGCCTTGTTCTTCACACGTTTATGTAAACTCTGAAACTTCTCTTCTGTATTGTTCAACGTTGAATCGCTCTCACAGAGCTGTTCTGGTTCTGAACCGGTTTTGTTTTATTTCGATCCAGCGTTTGTGTTTTAAAGTCGTGTTTTCTGTCATTCTTTGGTTTCCCTGAAGGGATCGATGAGGAGCTGTGCCTATCAGTCAGCACACTGGGACACAGTGACACACACTAAATAAATAAAATCTGCTTTTTGTTGTTTTATGTGTTGTTGTGTTGAACCGAGCAGATTCCTGGTTCCATCAGACGAGCGCTGAACCAACAGTGAGTCCTGGACGAGCGATAATGAGGACGTTATTTAGACGGTTAAAGTTTTAAGTCCTGATCGTCCTGATTTTGTCGACTTTGTGCCAAAACGTTGTTCGTTTAAATCTGTAGCCTCCAACCGAGTGGACCTGGATGTTTTACTCACTGAACAGTCCTGGTGTGATTCCTTGGACTCCTAACGAACATGTCTGAGGCCGGTTTCTTACCTGTCCAGGTGCAGCTTCAGTCCCACCAGACGTTCTCCACAACTTCCCCGTTTTTACTAAAACCTCTCGTAGAGACAAAGTTCTGGGCAGGATGTGAGTTTCTCAGGTTGAAAGCAGCAGACAGGCTGAAAACACGCTGCCATCTGATGAATTCAGCCTAAACCAGGTACAGGAAAGGTAACAGGATGTTAAATCTATTGGATGGTCACTCTGAAGGGGGCGTGGCCAAAGTGCCGACACCAGGAACCAAGAAAACGAGACAAAACCATCGACGTGTTGGTGTTGGAGGGTCAGAGTCACAGATAAAGATCGTCTGTAAAGGTCTGTGACGTTTCAAACATCTTTCTTTATAACAGATGGCTCCGCTGTCATCAGCACCAGAACCAATACGATGCGATCAGCCTTTATTGATCCCACAGGGAGGAAATCTGCATTGTTACAGCAGCAAGGGGGAAAGAAATAGATAAATAGAAATATCAGAAAAATACATGTATTAAAGCTTTTTTTGTGGATTATTTTTTATCTCAGTAAAATATAAACATTTAATTTATTATTATTATTATTTTACACCAGTAAAATATATATGTAATTATTTTATATCAACAAAATATCAACATTTTAGTTTTTTGAAAATTATTTTGCTATATTAGAAAAATATGCATATTTATTTATTTTTGTTAATTTTCTGAAACCAATAAAATATATGTGTTTATTATTTAGACTTTTTCTATAAGTACAATATCCATATTTAATATTTTATGATGTATTTTTATCTCCATAAAACATACATAATTAATTATTTTGTATTTATTTTCTAATATCAATAAAATACACATTCAATTATTTTATTAGTTTATTTATACATCAGTATAATATATATAATATTTGTTTGTTATATTAGTAAAATACACACATTAATTTTTTTTATTTTATTATATCAGTAAAACAAACGTATTTGATTATTTATAATCTATCTTATTCTACCAGTGAAGTGTACGTATTTGCTGTTATTTCCTCTGAGTCACTGAGCCACAGCAGGTTCAAGCTTTTCCTGCGTCTTCCCTCCTGATGACCTTTTCCCGGCGCTGATGTAGAATCTGGAGGACGGTTCATTATCTCCCGTCTCTCTCATCGGCCTCCCGTTGACGGTCACCAGAAGAACAAACTGGACCTGATGTCGGCGTTCAATCACGTTAATCCGACTGCAGGCCGAAGCGGCTTCACTTTGAACAGCTCCAGTCACGTTAATTGGAGGTTAACGGACTGTTTGTGTCGCCTGGTGCTGGAGTTTATCCCGCATGCAGGGATCAGCCAGACGTCTTTGTGTGAATACATGATTAAAACAGCGTCTTGTGACTGGAAGTGTGCACAGAAAGCGTCGCCTCCGGATCCAAGACGTCAGAGGAACCTCGAGCTGGACGTTACTGTGAAAGTCGACATGTTTTTCTGTCGCTGGCGGATTTAAGCCGAGACGTGACAGAACAGGACCTTTCTGATCATGAACATCAACAAAACAACCAAATAAAAACAGTTTTTTTGCACCAAAGATGCTCTGAAAGCCTTCAGGCAGCTTAAGGTCAGATCCAGATCCATTAAACCGATAAAACAGATGATCGCTCTGTTTTTATTTTAACGGCCACATGGAGCCTGGATGTATTTTATGAAGATATAAAACCCTGTTAATCCTCCCGTCAGGGCAACAACAGCATCAGATGAAATTGAATTGATTCACATGCTGTCGTATCAGACGTTTGAGTCCACACTGGTGAGGTTAGAGATGGAGTAAAGGTTGCTTCCTGCTTCTGGCGGCCATGTTGGAAACCTCCTGAGCAGCTGTTTGTCTTCTTCAGTTAATCATAAATTCTGGTAATGGGTTCGTTTCATCCTCTTTGTCTTGTTTCTCTGCAGGGATCAAGTTTATTTTTATCTGTTATATACGAAGTGTCTTAGGAGTCCAAATCCGGAACCATTTTCCTGATAATACTTTACATTTATTACATTTATTAAAATCAATCCAGTATTTATGCTGAAGAACTCAGACTGTCATTCAGTGATGTGTCCCTGAGCCCTCTGAAGGCTGGATTATGTTATCCATACGAATCAGCACAACACAACTCGTCAGGCTTTTATACGTTTTATACGTATATGTTATCAACCTGCAGGGGGCAGTGTGGCGCAGACGTCTACCACAGTGTTAAACTGGAGCAGAAGAAGTTTGTTTACGTGGCTGACAACATGGTGGCTTCCTCCTGGGTCTCCACTTCGCCCCCTGCTGGCCTTCTGTGCCCTAACGTATCCGTCCTGTAGGTTATTCCAGGTGTTCTTCACCCGTTCCTCCTCTTCTTCAGTTTCCCTCCATGAATCGTCCACCCCGCGGCTACCACGGTGTGAAGGACCTTATAGATCCTGTGTTTCTGTACAGCTCCTGCTCGCCTGCATTGGTAGAAATGTCTGGTTTTTGTTCCCACCAAACACCCGTCATCATTTAGACGGTGGTCGCTCCGTCACAGCCTGGATTTAGTCCAGATATAGGCGCTGAAGTTGGGTTGCATTTGGACCGTCCTCTGTGGTCCCATGACTAGCTAGCTAGCTAGCTAGCTCTATCTGGGCAAGTCAGATAACAGAAATATTAAGTTGAAGATTTCCTTTCATTGCATATTGTGTAGCAGACCAATACAACTTGTGATGAACACTGCATCACGCAGGGCGACTAGCGGCTCAGGTGGGACAGCGGGTCGGTCAATGGTCAGAAGGTCGCCGGTTCGATTCCTGTGTCCTGGTCGTTCACCACCTGCCTGGTGTGGATGTGTATGGATTGTTGTTGAGGTGGTTGGAGGGCAGGATGGTTTTTAGAATGTTAGTGGGAGGGACTACAGTACCCATGATGCAACACAAGGTGATAAAGAGTCTTAACAGAGACGTCTTTTCAACCTCTTTCTGCT
>NW_007579733.1:17803-21233 GCF_000690725.1 Stegastes partitus
TGCAGGCGACTTCCTGCGACTTCCTGCTCCAGAGTCCTGCTGGAGGGTCAAGCATCGTTCGACTCTCACAACTTTACTTGTGGAAAGTTTCTCGAGGGAGAAGTTTCGGGGTGAAGTTAACGGAGCGGCGAGGTCCGGTGTTTCTTTGTGGACGAGGAGGCAGAACTCATTCTGTGCTTCACTGATTATCATGACGATGACGATGCAGACATTTAAAGGAAGCTCCGAGTTCAGGAGGTCAGACCGGACTGCCAGCGCCACGGCGCCACCTCGTTACCGCCAGGCCCTCCACATTACCCGTCAAGCCGTCAGCCGGCTGTCGGAACAAGCCGGGGTCTCGTTAGGCCCGAGACCGGAGCCTCGTTCATTCATCTAATTGGTTCCCGGGAACCTGGATCCTGATCGGCGGCGCCTCGTCCTCCGGCGTGGGCTGCCGGCTCGTCGGCGGTGTCAAAGTGTCACAAACAATAGCCCCGCTCGCTCCCTCTCGCTGCACGCCGGGCAATTATCAGCGTGAACCGGGCCTGATTATGGCGGCTGCCTTCTAAATGTTTCCACTGCGTGGCCTTTGCTGGGCACAGACCTGCCCGTTAACGGTTAACGGGCTAATTAGAGGCGTGCTGCTGCTGCTGCTGCCGTCACTGTCACACGGAGCAATCAGTCAGAAACAGCTGACTGCACTTAGAGCAGGTCCTCCGGCCAATCAGAGGGCTTCCTGCTAACGAGCAGGGCGGCTAACGGCTGCGTGATGAACGCCCACCGTCGCTTTAATGCACGAGACGGAGCTGCAGTGATTCTCAGTGAGGACTTCAGGGACGTGTGTTTTCCACCACTTATAAAGTTTTGTCATGAAAAAGCTTCTTTTCTCTATTTTTTTTTTTTCTCGTCACGATGTCAACACAATAATAAGATATAAAAAGTTAGAGCCTCCATAAATGAGGTGCAGCGATCCTAGAAAACATCAAAGCCACCAAATTTATTCTGCAAATGTTTCACTAGGACGGTAAAAACAGATGTAAACAGTGTGATAAATCAGATTATTAGTTGTGTTTCCTGTTTAAATTTTAATTGTTTTTCTTTCTTTAAAAAATATCAAAGGTCCCAAATTTATTCTGCAAATGTTTTGTTCTGTGTGACAGATTTTAAAGTGATTTTAATTCACATCAAATCAAGTTTATTTATAAATCACATTTTTTAAAAACTCAGTTGAGCAAAGAGCCGGACACGTGATGAGACAAAAATACAGAAAAAAAAAATGCAAAAAGACTGAAAAACAAAAACACCTGTAAATATAAAACACTAAGAACCAACAAGAAGACACTTAATCAACATTAACACTAAACTACAGTTTAAATGATGTTTTCCTTATTAAATATAATCACCTGTTTTGTACTTTTTCTGTTTATTACGTGTTTACATGAATAAAGATTTTTTTGGTTCAGTTTGAGAAAAGAACTAAAGAACATGTCTTGTTTTGTTGTTTTTATTTACTGCTGATGAAATAAATGAGTCCAGGTACTGAGCTGTCGGAACGTTTTGTTATTTTATGGATTTATTTAAAATTTATTCAACATTTTTTTTGTAGAGACACCAGCAAATCACAGTAAAATGCATGATTTTTCTAATTAATTTTTGTTTTTTTACTACATATTCTCATTAAATTGCAGAAAATGTTTGTTTGTTTGTTCTTTTTAGAGAACAAACAAGTGATTTAGAGTGATGAGCCGTCAGCACGTTTATTTAATGTTTGTCTTTTAACATCCTGGAGCTTCACCGTTAAAGAACAGAGAAAGGTCAGAAGGTCTGTAGACACCACAGACAGATCCTCCTTCTCCTATGATAGATTCTCATTATGTTTTTTAATGTGTGTCTCTCTGCATGCAGGACCAGGTGATGATGGTCCACAGGTGTGTTTCCTGGAGCTCCTCAGACCTCCTCAGCAGCAGACGATTCATCATCTATTCTGAGGTACGAAGACGCTGAACGTGTGGCGTGAGGAGTTCAAAACTAAATCTGATCCTCAATCNGCTCCAAGACAAAGACCTCCGTGTTGTGTAACCACCTCCAACCAGAGCTGCTGGTGCTTCAGACAGACTGAGAACTGAGATGGGAGCTGCTGGTGGCTCGGTGGTTAGCACCGTGGCCTCACAGCTAGAAGGTCGCCGGTTTGTGAGGATTAAGTGGTGTGTAGATGATGGATGAGATCATTAGGATGTTTGGTAGAATGTCAGCAGCCTAAATCCTCCACTTTTTAATCTGTGTTATCGTTTAATCCATAAATTATTCAGCAAACTATTTAACTCTCACGACAAGCTTGGCTCTGGCTGACGTAAGCCGAGGACCAGTCCGATCAGCTAGAACCACCTCTGAGCAGTACCGGCCTCCTCTTTGCAGTATTTGTGTGTTTCTCCGTCCGTGCGGCGCTACAACCTCCGCCGACCTGTCACTGTGATCTATGAGCCGGGAGTCGGCGGGGCTCAGCTGCAGCACTGATGCAGGACTCCATCTCCCCTTCACCTCCTCCACCTATCGCTCCGTCTCATTTGACACTGGATTAAGTCCCACCTGAGCTGCCGTCACTCCCATCATGCATCAGGCCGCCACCTGAGCCCCCCCCCCGTCACCAGCGGCGGTAACGAGGGCGATGAGAACAGATTGGATTCGTCCGTCTGCTGCTGCTCAGAGTCGATCGGTTTTCACAGGAAGTGAAAGCAGAAATAAAACCCAATATGAAGCTCTGAGCTGAGATCAGTTTAAGGTTTTTAAAACGTTTCTGGTTCCTGAATGACACCAAATTACATTAAACACAAACTTTGTCCCCAAACTTTAAGAAAACTTTCACTGTTGCTCGACAGCAGAGTTCAAAAGATTAGAAATGACAGAGAGAGAAATCCTTCACAGATCCATGAGGAGACAGTACAGCTGCTCCACTTACAGCTTAAGGAGTTTAAACAGTTAAGAAATATAAAATGAACATCAGCAGACAACATGTCCTGAACCATAAAACATTAGTATACAAGCAGATTAATAATCGAGTTACTGAACCGAGAACAGAATTTACATTTTTTAATTTTACGTTTTTCTTTCTTAAAAAACATCAAATCTAAGATGCAGATGTTTTCTTATTCTGACTTTTATTCTGTGACAAATTTTAATGTGAGGAATCTGATCAAATGTTCTCTTTCACATCAAATCTAGTTTATTTATCGACCACGTTTTGAAGAGCTGAGTTCAGAATCAGAAGCTTTTTATTGCAGTGAGCTACACAACGAGAACGAGAAGACAGGAATAATGTCTGGAGCTAAGAAATTCTAAATAAAATATACGGAAAAGAAAAGTATGAAGTGCTGCGTAAATAAAAAGTGAAAAGAGAAATAAAGCAAGTGATAAATCAGGAAACAGTTTAAATTATAATATTGTACAAACAGGA
>NW_007579733.1:23253-28853 GCF_000690725.1 Stegastes partitus
ACACACACACACACACACACACACACACACGGTGAGCCCGGGCGTCCATCTTGGCCGTGGTCTCGCTGCAGGCCTGCAGAGCCGGAGACGTCCTCCTGACAGCAGAGGTTAATAATCCTGCTCCGGACCCGGCGGGTTCCGTCTCGCCGCCAACGCTGCTGTGATTTAATCAAACGGAAGCAGAGGTGAGCCGGACGCTGCGCCGCCGACCGGCCGAGCCTCGCCGAACCTCAGCGAGTCTGAGAGAAATAAAAACCAGAGAGAGAGTCAGGAGGGACGACGGGAGGCAGCAGAGAGGAGGAGAGTCTGTTTGTGGTCATTTGAGCCTTTATTGAGCCTTTAGAAGCTTTCTGGTTGGTGTTGTTTTGACTTTTTATGACAGTTTTTGTCTTTCTGTGGTCATTCGAATCTTTATTTGGCGCCTGTAAGTGTTTCTGTAGTTGTTGTGTGTCTTTTTGTGGTCATTTTGCATCTCTTTGAGGTTGCTTTGCATCTTTTTAGGATAGTTTTGTGTCATTTTGTGGCCATTTGAACCTTTATTTAGCCATTATAAGCTGTTTTGTAGTTGTTTTGTGTCTTTCTGTGGTCATTTTGGTCCTTCTATTAGTTGTTTTGTGTGTTTTTATGACAGTTTTGTGTCTTTTTGTGGTCATTTCAACCTTTATTTAGCCTTTAGAAGCATTCCTGTAGCTGTTTTCTTGCCTTTTGATTATCGTTTTGTCTTTCTGTGGTCGTTTGAATCTTTATTTGGTGGGTATACATGTTTTTGTAGTTGTTTTGTGTCTTTCTGTGGTCAATTGAGCCTTTATTTAGCCATTAGAAGCTGTTTTGTAGTTGTTTTGTGTCTTTTTACAAGAGTTTTGTGTCTTTATGTGGTCGTTTGAGTCTTTATTTGGCAGTTTTATGTGTGTTTTATGATAGTTTTGTGTCTGTTTGTGGTCGCTTGAGCCTTTTTGGTGATTAAAAGTCCATTCTTTGTTGTTGTGTGTCTTTTGTGGTCAGACCGCTTCAGAAGTCTGCAGCTCAGCGGTATTTATCCTCCTGCAGCTCGTCGTTTTGGTTTCACTGAATGTTTCTCCATCATAAAGCTGGAGGTGAGCTGGTGCCGCCACAGCTTCACTCCTCCACTAACTTTATCCCTTTAAATCAGGAAAACCTCCACAGAGAGTCGGGAGGGACGAGGAGGCGGCAGAGGAACTGAAGGGAATGAAGTGGATGCAGGAGGAGCGAGGAGGAGCGAGGAGGAGCGAGGACGCTGCACCTCGGAGGCTCCAGGCTCTCGTTTCACTGTCAGGAACACAAAGTCGTCTTCAGCGCTGCCTGCAGAACATACATTCAGCTGTTTGGTGTTTCATCTCCAGAGCGTGAAGGTTTCCAGCTCGCTTTAGCCTCAGTTTGAGGAGAACCTGCAGCGACTCTTTATCTGATCTGAGACCAGCAGCAGCCTCACGTCAGCAGCAGCAGCATCCGGTTCATTACCGATGATCAGCTACAACTCTGACGGTTTGATCTTTAAACAGCACAACGTCTGCAGCAGCCGATGCAATAAATATCCACATGTGCTGCAGGAAACAAACAAGCTAATACGTCTGTTTTTCACAATAAGAGTCTTTCATCAGAGCTTGTGTTTAATTAGCTCCATTTAATTAGTTTTTATTCACTGTGTAGGTCAGAAGATAGGGAATAAATCTGACTAAAGAGTCGATAATACGCACTTTTGTATTATTTTGGGGAATTTTTTTAGATGCTTTAATGCTGAAAAACCACATCCTGTCTCTATGAGGCGCTCAGGTCGGGCTCCTCCCACCTGAAGCCCTGGTCTGCTCTGATTGGTCGGCTGGTTCGACTGGAGCAGAAGAGGGTTTCTCCTTCGTGCTGAGACGTGTTTTGAACTGATGAATGAGGAAGAGGAGGCGAGGAGGTGAAGGTGAAGGAGGCGAGCTGAGAGCAGAGGATTCTGGGTAACGGCTCGCTAACTGCTGCTGAAGGCGCCAGACGTGGAAACGTTTTCCTTCAGCGAGCCGGATCGTCTTCAGTCAATCAGCGCGCCTCCTAACGATGCAAACAAACGAGGCGGAGTGCAGACCGGCGCTTGGACCGGGCCCGGCCCCCGTGCGAGGGGGTGTTGTGGAGAGCAGGCCGGACCTTGGCGCCGGTCTGAGCGGACTCGGGCGCCGAGCCCAGCGGCGGCCGCTGACATCGGAGCTGGCAGCGAGAGGCCGGCGTCCACGCCAAGCCCGGAGCGGGAGGCCTTTGAAGTTCAGAACCTGTGTGATGTGCGCTGACCTATGATAACCGGTCCGATACGTTTGATCTGCAGCTCTGAAAATTAAAAGAAAAGCTTTGACCTTAAGAAGTTTCCAAACCGGGGCTTCAGCGCCGAGCTGCAGAATGATAATGTCCTGTACTGTACGCTCTGTTCTGCTGCTGGTTCTGGTGTGGAGACGGGTCACTGACAGACAGAATCACAGGACAGACATCAGAAGGACGACAAGAATCCTGAACAGAACCTGAAACCTTTCATCCAGGAAGTGAGTCCTGTTGACAACATGACCGGGTACCAAAAGACAAAAGTCCGTTTTCCATCCATCCAGGCGTCACAGTCTGAAGAACAGATTTGGGTTTGTTCCACAACGACACAAATAAAACAAAACGCAAAGAAGTAAAACACGAGACGAACCGAAACGATGAAAAAGCTCAAGACGAACACAAAAGAGACACAAAACGACAAAAACAAGAAAAAAAAGACAAAAATGAGACAAAAATGTCCCAAGAAAGGAACAAAACAACAAACGAGAGAAACAAAATGTCCAAAAAGTGACAGAAACATTAAACAAACAGGTCAAGAAACGACAAAAAAATATGAAATGACACGAAAAAATACAAAAAGACACAAAATGACCAAAAGGAGACAAGAAACGACAAAAAACCCCGACACAAAATTCAACAAACAACTTACAAAAAGACAAAAACAGACGTAAACAACAGAAGAAAGACAAAAAATATGAAATGAGACACAAAATGATACAAATAAGACTTAAAGCAAAAAAGTAAAAAATGAAACAAAACGGTGAAAAAAAGACGAAACAACAAAAAAACGACAAAAACAAGAAAAAAATGTCAAAAACTTTAGAAGTGACACAAAAAAATTAGAAAAAGACACAAACTGAGATTTAAAAAAAAAAAAAAAAAACCAAAAAAATGACACAAAATTAGACAAACAAGTTACAAAAAGACACAACATGAGATAAACAACAGAAGAAAGACAAACACACCGGATCAGTTCTACATCCGTCC
This sequence comes from Stegastes partitus, assembly GCF_000690725.1. NCBI lineage: Eukaryota > Metazoa > Chordata > Actinopteri > Pomacentridae > Stegastes > Stegastes partitus. Next base: position 26,551 of record NW_007579733.1, read on the forward strand.
CGGTGTCTCAGTCTGAACACTGGACCTGGTTCTGTTCATGTCCTCTGTCAGCAGCTGGTAGCATCAGTATTGTGGGATGTCTCATAGTGGTACCAGTTTAATGTCTATGACACAGAGTCATCAATCACTGGTACCCTGGATGTGGTTCTGGTTCTGATCAGTCACCAGAGGAAACTTCACAAAGTGCATTCTGGGTAAACGTTCCAGGCTCATATCAGCATGTGTGATGGTGGTTGGTCAGAACCAGGACCGTCCTGCCTCCAGAACCAGCAGGTTGATGTCCTAACGGACCTCAGCATGCCTTACATCAGCGTTCAGCTCCTTTCATCTGGTTCTGCTCACCTTGTTTGGGTCCCAGCAGCTATCTCCCGGCGCGGCGCCGGCTGATGAATGGCTGCGGTTCTACACAGAAGTCCTCCTTTTGTGCACCTTTAAATGAGAATTAATAAGCGTCAGACTAATGGGAAGATTAACGAGCGCTGCGACTCCACATAATGCGTATTTACATTAAAAACACACGTTATTGGTGGAGCGGAGCGCCGCGGCACACTTAGCCGCTATCTCCGCTAGCTGTTATCGGCCGGCTGCGAGGCGTTATCAGCGCCGAGGCTCCGGCACAACCAGCGTATCTGCTCGCCACAGAGCGCGATGTGAAAATTACCCGCTTTCATAATCATCATTCATGCATTTTTAAATGAATGTGGTTTGTTGGGCGCTGACTCAGGACTTTCTCTGGATTTTCCTGGAAGCACCACTTCTCCTCCTGGTTCGGAACAAAACTGCTGCGATCAACAAGCTCGTTAAAGTTCCCACGATAACGACGGCTTCTTATTAACAGGGAGGGAGTCGGAGAGTCGCACACTTCTTAGAAAATAAGGCGGTTACACGACTAATCAGCAGCAGATTAACGAGCAGCAGCCTGCAGCGCAGACCAACACGTCATCACGGAGCTTATATTTAAACTGGACCACATGTGGGGTCAGAACCGGAGCTTATGGTGACAGAACCGGAGCTTATGGTGACAGAACCGGACAGCTCGACGCTGTTTTAGCCTCCTTTAGCTCATGGTTTTGGTTTTCTGGGCTCATTTTTAGCAGGTTTTTTTATTTTTATTGTTACGTAGCGTCACAAACATCCGTGTGATTTCTCTGTTTCTGCCGGTTTCTCGTCTCCGTGCCGTCGGTACGTTAATTAATCACCTGTGGGAGTCCGACAGTCCGAGGCGGCACGAACGTCACCACCAGGCTTCATGGAGTCCAATCATTTAGTCACAGAAGTACTGAAGCTGCTGCCGGGTTCCTCCTCAGCAGGACTCACGGCCCGGTATCAGATCCGTTCATGCATCCGCGGCCTTCGGCACCTGGAGGTGAGCAGCCGGGCTTTAGGATGGATCCAGAGGAGCGGAGACGAGCTGCTGCCGATCGAACAGAGTGCCTATCGGATGACGAGCTGCTGCCGCCGGCTGCTTCTCCTGGAGGCCTCCGAGCTTCCAGCAGCGTTCTCCTGGAACGTGAGCGGCTGAAGGCAGATCAAAGCAGAACCTGCTGCTGCTCCTGCAGGACTTCTGGCTGGACTCCATCCAGCTCCCCTCGGCCGTCTCGGTTCGCGGGATCCTGCGGCCTCGGCTTCGACCCGTGGGAGCGTTCAATTAGAGCGACAGAGCGCCGCCATCGATCTCCGGCGGCCGCTTGAAAGTTGGCCAAGTCCCGCGTTTGGAGTTTGATCTTCCCTCTGATCGGCAGGAAAGCCGAGGATGTCGGGCTCGCTGTGCCAGAAAATCTCCACTCCAGCCGGACGGCGGCAAGACGCTTTATCGCTCCATCGCGACGGGAAGAGTCTGTAAGCTGCAAATAAGTGATGGATAGCGGACAGATAAAGGACGGCTGAGGAGGAGACAGGAGCAGATAACGACGGCAGAGGACGATAAGAGCAGCAGCAGGTGGACGGAAGCCCTAAAAACAGACGAGGTTTATCTGCACCGCCTCGGCTTCTGTAGTTTATCATATTCATGTTGTGTAGAAGCTCCTCAGCTGGTTCCTGGACTTTAATCCTCTGATCCTGAAACCCATCAGCAGGTTGAGGAGACGACTTATCTGTCAAGTAGATCAGCAGAATGACAGCGTTTATCCAGAATCACATCCCGTACAGCAGAGACCCGTCTTCACCACGAACCTTGTTCTGAAATTAAAGTGTTTTCTCAGCTCGTAGGAAAGTCCTCCAGCCAGGAGGGAGGAGGGAGGAGGGAGGAGGCAGGAGGGAGGAGACAGGAGACAGGAGGCAGGAGGGAGGAGACAGGAGACAGG
>NW_007579733.1:29116-45283 GCF_000690725.1 Stegastes partitus
CAGGAGGCAGGAGGCAGGAGGCAGGAGGGAGGAGGGAGGAGGGAGGAGGCAGGAGGGAGGAGACAGGAGACAGGAGGCAGGAGGGAGGAGACAGGAGACAGGAGGCAGGAGGCAGGAGGCAGGAGGCAGGAGGGAGAAGGCAGGAGGCAGGAGGCAGGAGGCAGCTCGGTGGCGTCGCCCAGATGTTTGACTTCATGAAGGACTGAAGTTTAGTGTTTTGACTTTTTCACGTCTCGGTGTGGTCGACTGTCTGTCGTCGTTTTGATGGTTTCGCTGTCGTATCGTGCATCCTTCTCATCGTTTTGTCACCTTTAGTCGTTGATGTCATAACTAAAATATTTTTAGCGAACCGTCATCTGTTAATTAAAAACAGGATAAAAGTGTCATAAACTTTTATTTCTGTTTCTCTGCTGCTCACGTTCTGAACAGTGACGTTTGACTAAATGTCCTTCGTTAAACATTAAAAACAAACACACGGTCTCTTCATTCATTTGAATTCCTGCACATTCATCAGTCGTTCTTTTCCATCGTTGGTGCATCGACCAGGATCACAGACTCCATCCGTCCATCAGCAGATTTAGAAACAGGAAGTGATCGGCTCCGTCCTGCAACAAACCTCCAGAGACATGAACAGAGTTTTCTTTGGTCCACGTTGGGAGGAAGTCGCTGCGTGTCGACGGAGGAGGAAGAAGAGGAGGAGGAGGAGGAGGAAGAAGAGGAGGAGGAGGATGAAGACGTCTCAGTTGTCGGTCGCTGCCTTGAGGCCGAAGGTCACGATTATCTGAAGGAGCTTCAGGAGATGTGAGACCTTCAGGCGTCGCTCCCCGCCGAGGCGCTGCCGCCGCTCCGACTTCATCCTCACGTATGCAGTGTGTCGGAGCTGATGGAGGCCGACGAGGAGGATGAAGAGGATGAAGATGAGGAGGGCGGCGGCTCCGGGTGCTGCTCCCGCCGCTGATGTGGGTCAACGCTGATGGATGAAATGGATAAAATTTCCTTTTTGTAATTTCCATTTTCCTCTGGGAAATAATGCGTGTGGACAGAAAAGAAGCTCTCAATATTGTTGCAGGTCTGTTTGCCTGCAAAGATTCATTATGGAGGATATTACTGCTGCAGCTGGACCAGGAGCAGGAGCAGCAGGAGGAGGAGGAGGAGGAGGAGGACCTGGGTGGAGGTGCTGATGACCTGAAGCCAAAAGTACACAAAGCCAGAACATATCAGAGGAAGAGAGTGAGTGAGCTGCTGTCAGAGGGAGTCTGGTGGAGACGTGAACTTCATCAGAGACGCGACAAACAGCTTCGGAGGAATCAGGTGGTTTAAATCAGGAGCTCATTAGGAGACGTGGACTTAGAGCTGGAGGTCAGCGTGGTTTGACCTGTGACATGTGAACCTGCAGCAAGTCTCTGTGGTCCTTCTGCAGCGTTCTGGGTCTCTGTGGTCGTCTGGGTCTTCATCTGGTGGTTAGAAGTGTGTGTTTATGTTTGTGTGTCTTGTTGTGGTCATGTTGCATCTGTTTGTGGTAGTTTTGTGTCTTTCTGTGGTCATTTGTGTCTTTGTTTAGCCATTACAAGCCTATTCTTAGGTGTTTTGTGCCTTTTTATGATAGTTTTGTGTCTTTTTGTGATCATTTGAGTCTCTATTTAGCAGTTATACGTGTTTCTGTCGTTGTTTTGTGTGTTTTTGTGGTCGTTTTTCATCTCTTTGTGGCTGCTTTGTGTCTGTTTGTGGTCTTTTCGTGTGCCGTCGTCGTTTTGTGTGGTTGTTTTGCGTCTCTGTTCATAGTTTTTGTGTCTCGTTGTGCTGGTTGTGAGTCTCCTTGTGGTGGTTCAGCGTGTTTTCTGTCTCTTTGAGTCTATTTTTAATCGTTGCGAGCGTCGTGCTGCTCTCTGGGGTGTTTTTGTGTCTTTTTGTGACCTGAAAACGGAGGACGTGGCGTCACGACACCCAGAAGTTAAGCTCGGATCTGTTAAAGTCACCTTCGGACACCGGTACCGATCACCTGGACGGGCTCTGGTCAGACACCAGTTAGATGATCGGCCACGTGTGTGAACATCTGCAGCTCCAGCCGACCCGAGGCGCTGAACCGGTCCTCCAGGTTCAGTCGGTGCCGCGACTGTCTGACTCAGGTGATGCTTGGTTCTGCAGATTCTACGAACGTGAAGCTGCGTCAGCTGTCAACAGCCGCCGCCGCCGCCGCCGCCGGCGCCGCGCTGCTGCTGCAGGTGCAAAGAAACAGGAAGCTGTAAACGCACCTGCTGAGACGATCAGCAGCAGACTGACGGGTTCATGTGTTCTGGTTCTGTCGCTGCTCTCAGAGCCCAGAAACATAAATGATCTAAACAACAGAGTAGACGTGACCAGAAGTATGTGGACACGTTAGCATCCGCTGGTTCCTGCATCCTTCAGAGTAAAGTCGTGTTTCTGTTTTGTTTTCTCGTTTGTTGCTCAGAACTAAACATCATCCGACACCTGAACCGGACCGGAACCAACAACTTTAACCAGATCTGGAAAAAAGAACACAATAGAAACAGCTTCACTGTAAAACAAACAGAAAGTATTACGATTATGTTTGTTTGTTTTTGTTTATTTTTGTTTATTTTTGTTTACATCTTTTCCTTCTTCGTGTTTTTCCAGATATGAACAACAATCGAACAAACAAACACGAGTTCTGTAAAGTTTCCTTTTTAACGGTTTTATTTTAAACATATTTGTTGTTATTTGAGGAAATCTTTTGCACTTTAATGAAAATAAAATCTATTTTCCAGATCTTTGCTGTTTTTGGTAAATTACAGAAAATATTTATTTACATGATGAATGTAACAAACAAACAAACAGTTTACTTTTTGTATTTACTGAATTTAAATCAACTACAAATCTGATTATTTAACAGTTTTTGAGCGTCCACGGCTTTTAAAATATATGTTTGTTTGTTTTTTCTGTTTGGTAACATTTTAAATTCAAACCTTTAAAATTTTACGGTGAATAATTTAACTTTTGCAGATATTTTCTGGTGTTTTCACAGTTTTTCTTTCATTAATATGTATTTTTTTTGGACAATTTGTTTGCAGACGTGCGTCTATTAACATGAATGAACTTTAAGCATAAAGAACTGTTCTAAAGACGTTAGTGAAACGTTCTTCAGACGTTGTCCAGACGTGCTGCAGCGACTGACTGCACAGCTGGAATCCTTCTGCCCACATTTTTGTTTTTTAATAACACCAACAGACATTAAAGTGATGAAGCAGACGTATTTGGATAAAGCGTGTTAAACGTTGTGAGAACGTTGTGGAGCAAACAGACTGTCCCTTTAAAGCAGAGTGAAGGAGGCTTCCTGCAGCAGGAGCACGTTTCCTTCGGGGAATAGCCGCCGACGGTACGGGATGGAAATAATAAAAGAGCGTGTAATGAAGAAAACAAGGCGCCGCTCCAATATCTGTGAATAAATCCTGGAAGAAGGAGGCGGCGGCGGCGGCTCAGCCACAAACTCGTCTTTAAGTCTCTCAAGTGGAGAAAAAGTCTCTGTGGAAGCCGGACGGACGTTTTGTAATAAAGTGATTCTGTATCGAGGAGAAAGGCGCTTATTGGTTTCAGAGCGCGCTATCAGAGGGCTGCCGGTGATTGATGATGTCTTCCTTTAATCAGAGAGGTGATTCATCAGGGCTTTATTTCTCCCGTTTCAGGTGTTTGTGACACACAGCTCCTCGCCGGCTCCTAATCAGGCCCAGATTAGTGTTGTTTCTGGGATGCTGATCACATCGCTGATTAGTTTCTCGGAGTGAGGCGCTCATGCTAATCCACGGCGCGCACGGCGAGCAGGAGGCGTTCGACCGCGTTTCCCCTCAAGTCACCTTAAATGTTCATCAATTAACGACGTACGAGCATCAGACAGACGAACTCGCACTAAAACTTTGTCCTTTAACTTCTTCTTCTGATGTCATGTGGACGACTGAAGCTGAAACTTGTATTTTTATGATTATATTTATAAAACTACATCAATAATCCGACACTAAATGTAAAACCTTCTTCTGTGTCGGATATCAAGGCTGTCGGATTGTCCAGACGGAGGTCCAGATACGAGGAGGGCTTGATGCTGGAAGGCTCATTAGTTGTTCATTATTGTTCATAGTTGTTATAATAACTAGTAGGGCTGGTCCCAGTAGAACTTTCTGGTCCCAATTAATGATAAACATCAGAATATTCTGCGTGGTCGGGTTCTCCGGCTTCCTCCCACAGTCCAGAAACATGCTGAGGTTAATTGGTGATTGTAAATTGTCCGTAGGTGTGAATGTGAGTGTGCTTGGTTGTCTGTCTCTAAGTGTAGCCCTGTGATAGACTGGTTACCTGTCCAGGTGAACCTGCCTTCACCTTCAGTCAGCTGGGATAGGCTCCGCCCCCCATGACCCTAGTGAGGATTAAGCGGTGTATAGATAATGGATGGATAATAAATACACATTATTAATATGAACATAGTGTGTATTACACATATTATATCATGTACAGGAGCAATATTACTCACGTTAGTACGTCTAAATTACACAAAGACATTTTAGAATTAAGGTTATTAAAGAACCTCAAAGAACTTTATTAAAAATCGGTTCGTTAAGGAACCGGTCATAGTTAAGGACGTAGTTTAGTGGTTTAGAAACGACATTTTTTCTACAGTATAATAATAATAATAATAATAATAAGAAGAAGAAGAATTGTATAAGTGTATTCCTAATTTAATTTATTAACAACAACTGTATAATGAATCTAACAGAACCGTACTGAGAAGCTGTCCTCTGGTTTCTGGGTCCAGGACTCCAGCAGCGGCGCCGTCAGAGGTCACCGCTGAGAAATGTTAACTTGCTGAAGCTCGTGTTTTAAAAGTCGAGGGGACGGAACGTTTTTAGAAGTTTTGGGCGGCACCGGTCGGCGTCCTTGTCCTGCAGCGTGGCGCTGGAGGACGTCCGGGTATCAGGGACGACGAGGACGACAGCAGCTCGGTCCCTGGTGCTTCTTTAGGGTGACCCAGTGTCTCTGAAGGCCTCTGGGGGGTCCGGTGTACTAACAGAGACCCAAAATATCCCAGAACCGCCCGCTGCGTTCACAGACAACTCGGTGAAACCAGAGCAGCGCCGAGGACGGGAAAACAAAACCTGGAAACAGGAGCAGGAGACAAGACGTGGACACAACGGACGTCTGAGGGAAGCAGACGGGCCGACGCTAACGAAGCTGTCGCCATGACGACCAGCCGGACGACTTTGTTAAGCGTCCTGAATGAGTCGGGCCTCTTTGTGCCTCCGTCGGGCCGAGCAGTCTCGTGATACCACTTTTATTCTGCTCTAATGAATCAGCTCATCACCTGGATCTCTGGGCTGCTTTAACTTCACAGCAGACGGAAACACAGGAAGCATCACGCAGCGAGTATCTGGACCGCTTCACCGGGATCCAAGGATCAGGGAACTTTTACTGTCAGCACACATTCACATGGTTCTGGTATGAAAATATAAACGCCTCATAAAGAATAAGTACGACTGTAAAACAAGAGCAACATGTAAACAGAAATACAAACAAATAAGTTTATTATAGTAATAAATCAGTGTACTATAGCAGAATGTAAAGCAGGCTGAGGTCCTGCAGGACGCCTCAGCGGTCAGAGACGCCGTCTGCTGTCGTCGTGTTCATGTTTTAACCGTAAACGGCAGAAGTTGTTTTTTTTTTAACCTTCATGTGCACCGATGCTCAGAAAGCTGCTGTGAAGCTGCACCATGAGGTCAAACTGGAGGCGTGGCCTCATTCTGCCGCTGTCACAGATTCCCACCACGGTTTTGATTTTGGGAATGAAAGCAGCCGGAGAGTCGGAGCCTGAATGACACGATGTGAGAAGAGCAGGAGAAGAGCTGGTGTTTGTGGAGGACGTGAGGAGCTACAGACAGAACCAAACGAGAACCTGACTCCAGCTTTCAGGTGAAACGTGGTTCTTTGGTGAACGGCTCAGTCTGAGGTTTTAGGACGTTTTTCTTTCCGACTCGTGGAGGAAAACATCTGAAACTCAGCTGCTTCAATTCATCAACACTGTTTGCTGCATAATTAATTAGATAATTCCTCATTTGCATAATTGCAATTTTAGAAAACTTGAAATGCAAAAAAACAGTTTTCAATATGTAAGTTAACGGAGAAGTTTGTTGATGATCATTTATCCCATAAACACTTTACAGGAGGTTTTGTTGGAATGAGCTGAAGGATTCGTTCCTGATCCAGAGAACATTTGCTCCAGAGCAGAGACGCTCTCTCAGGTCGGTGGACGATATTTTCTGATTTAGAGACGATTAAAAGAAAACCTCTAAACTCTGGTTCAGACTTCTGGAGATAATCAGCAGCAGTCGTGCATGTGTTGATGGATGAAGCCTCGTTTGCATCGTTAAAGACAATAAAACCTTTAATGCTAGATACCTGTCTGATGTAATAAACTGGACGTTTCCTGCTGATTTCTGAGACGTAGATTAAAACGACTCATCCATCGTCTAAAAGCAGCTGAACCTCATGTTCATGTGGACGAACCGGTTTGTTGTTTCACGTCGACACACCTCCTGTTCTAACACCAGGACAGAGCAGAACCGAGCAGCTGTTGGTGTTCACCAGCAGATGAACGATGAGTCGACGCTCCGCTGAGCTTCGTGTAGAAACGCTGCCCTGCTGGAACCGTCCGGCAGGAAAACTTTAGAATTTAAGTTTCATTTTTCACCTTCTTTTGTGGAAACTGTAAAAATAAATTCAAGTTAAAAATCGTTTAGTGCTCAGTTCAGTCCATCCATCATCTCTACATCTTCATCCTCACTGGGGGGCGGAGCCTATCCCAGCTGACTCAGGGTGAAGGCAGGTTCACCTGGACAGGTAACCAGTCTATCACAGGGCTACACTTAGAGACAGACAACCAAGCACACTCACATTCACACCTACGGACAATTTACAATCACCAATTAACCTCAGCATGTTTCTGGACTGTGGGAGGAAGCTGGAGAACCCGGAGAGAACCCACGCTGCACGGGGAGAACATGGAGACTCCACGCAGGAAGATCCCGGGTGTCCTCACCGGGACGCCAACCAGCGACCTTCTAGCTGTGAGGCCACGGTGCTAACCACTGAAACACCTGCAGCTCCTCATCCATCCCTCTCCTCATATTTCATCTGTTTGTGTGTCTGACAGCTGGTTCTGGTCGATGTGGGTTACGTGTCCATGCTGTAGTTAACATACATGATGAGAGCACATGTTGGATCCTTTCTGCCTCCTCTTGTTCCTGCAGGATGATGAATGTAGTTCAGCTCATTCACGCTGCTCTCAGAAGAACGTTTGCTTCCTCTGACTAAACAGCATCGTGTTGTCTCTGAATCTGACACTGAGGCTGAACCTGACCGAAGCTTTTTATTAAACTTCTCCTCATTCCTCCTTCTGAGACATTTAAACACCAGCAGATGAAGAACCGGTTCCCTCTCAGAACACCGGGTCCCTGAAAGAGTCACACGATGAACCTGACGGGTCGCAAGACGAGTACAAATCAGAACAAAACGAGACGTTCTGTGATTTCACCTCCGAGTCGAAGTGATTCAAGAAGATCGGACTGAAACCACCGAACGCTTTAGTTAAAGAGAACCTTTTATGCACATCTCCTGGATTGTAATTGGATTGTACCGGACCATGTTTGGATGCTGTAATGTTGTTCAAACCTTTTATGTGCACAAAGAAAAGAGAAGCAGCTTCATGAGACACTGACAGAAAAAGCAAAGTTCGGGCATTTAACGGTACCGGCAGAGCTTTGGTGGAGGGCAGTGAAGCACTAAACGCTGATCTGCAGGTAAACTTCTAGAAGTGGCTGCATGTGAGCAAACCGAAGTCCAGCAGCTCTGCATGACGACAGACTCAGAACATCTGGTGTTAAACATATCTTTACAAACTCTAACCCGGCCGGAGAGGATGTGAGGACAACACCTTTTATTTCATGTTGAACTTAAACGTGTGCAGCTGCTGTCAGACCAAAGACGTGGAAAACGAATCAGCTAATCGTGAATCTGTGCCGTTGTGTTTACTGGATCTCCTTCAGTCCGACCCAGAAAACATCCTCATCCAGGTGAGGAGGAGCGACAGCAAACAAAAAAGTCCCACTGATCCGTTTGAAATTGCTCGAGTTGATTTGTAAAGTGATAAAAAAAAAAAGAAGAAGAAGAAGAAGAAAAAAAGACCCACGGTGATGAAATGCGATGACAAACTGAGAGAAGAAAATTACAAATTTGTGCAGAGGAGATATGAAAACATCAGCACGCCTCGCGCTGAAATGAAAGCGAGGAAAACTTCAGAACTCTGATGACAAGCGACGGCGGCGGCGCCGAGCCTGATAAGGAAGCTAAATGACAAGAGAACGCAGCGTGGTGGAAAAGTGGAGGAGACTTCGGCATGCATGAAATGACAAAGCAGGGGAATAAATGAAAATAGCCTTGATGCAGAAAAACTAAATCAGCAGGACAATAGACAAACAGAAGCGAGAGGAGCGTCGCTCGGCCCGATGCACGTATAGAAGTCGGCCTTTAATCTGCTGCAGCCGAGTGTCGGGTCCGTTAGCGTCTCTGAAGAGTTCTGGAGAGAAGCTGCACAGATGCTGCAGCCAGTGAAGCAAGTTAACGAATAAAAGGAATTAAAGCGGCGCTGGTCGGGTCCTCGCTGTACGATTGTCGGCCTTCACATCAGGGTGAGGCAGAAACGTGGTCCGGGTGGGATTCTGATCCGGCGTGTTGAGTTCTGGGCAGGTTGGAGCACACAGGGCAGTTACACAGCACGTCTCGTTTTATGGCGTTTTGGCCAAATTCCGGCGGTCGCCATTTCCTCGCCGTCAGACTTAATTCAATTCAATTCATTTCAATTTGATTTGTATAGCGCATATTTACAACAACAAGTCATCTCATAGCGCTTAAATCACCACCTCCTGTCGTTTGTGCAGGTGTGTAGGAGGAGACAGATTGTGAAAATGGCCGAAAATGAGCGAAAATTTCCCACCCCGTTTTTTCAAAATGGCGGACTTCCTGTTGGGTTTAGGGCTTGGCGCTGATGGACTTTTTTGTGCGTCCTGACCTTCTACACATGGCCATTGAATCTTGTAGCTGTAGGTGAAACAACCTTCCGACGGGACTCCGTTGAATACCAGAAACACAGCGAAAATGCACAAAATGGCCTTTCAGCGAAATTACGTGGGCCGCCATTTCCACGCCGTCAGACTTTTGTGGAGAGTTTTAGAAACTTTACACCATCACGTCCTGTAGTTTGTGATGGCCACATGTCATGTGTGTGTGATGCTCCCCCTAGGAGGAGATAGAGTTTGAATATGGCCAAAAATGGCCGAAAAAGAGTGACAACGGGTGTAATGCTCACCGTTTTTCCAACATGGCAGACTTCCTGCTGGGTTTACAGAAACATGCTAATGGACTTTTTTGTGCGTCCCGACCAGCTACAGATGTTCGCCAAAGTCTGTAGCTCTAAGTCAAATGTAGCTCTGATGGAGCTCTTTTGAAATCTTGTAGGGGGCGCCGTTGAGCCGTGTTGCGCTTTAGAGCTTGGAGCTGGTTGACTCTTTTGTTCCTACCAAATGTCGTAGCTGCAGGTCAAACGTGCCTCTGTTGAAAGTAACAAGGGGGCGCTGTGGAGCCATTTTGACGGTGACATGTCCTGGTGTGTGTGGTGATTTTGGTGAGTTCTGGTGAGTGTTCAGACATATCAACATATCTTCCAACCAGCCAATCATCTGTTCGATGATTCGTCACCATGGTAACCCAGAAGAAAGAACAAGAAGCTTTAAACGCGTCGTAAAAAGGTCGTATTTGAGCCCAAACTGGGATATTTTCTTTAACCTAAACCCACCGTTTGGAGCCTAAACTCAAGCAGACTTTTAAAATATGGTGTGAAGGTGTGAACCAGACTGGAAGATGTTAAGTAAACGCTGATAAAGTAGTGAAAACAAAACTTAATTGTAAGAACATCGGTCCAACAGTGGGACTCCTGAGGGAGACGGACTTCTACAGCGTGTAATTCTGGGTTGTTTTTATTTTAATGCAAATTAACAGTATGAACGATAAGAGTCGACGACGTGGAGTCAAACGAGCTGTAAATACAGCAGAAGGACACTGAAACCCTCCTGATGCTACCAACACCGAGATAAGACGGCGTTCTGGCTGCAGGCAGCAGGGAAGCACTGAGCACGCTGATGGATGGTGGAGGAGTTTTTCTGCCGCCGCTGGTTCAGAAGTTTGTAGATTTTTCCTCTTTTTCTTGTTTCTGTGTCTAAGGTGACCACAGCTGCACAGAGCTGCAGCGGAGAGCCGGACAGGCCTCGTTTTCTGTATTTAAACGGCGCCGGTTGGGTGAATACGGAGGTAAATAAATATGAACTCCAGGTGAGGCTGAAGCAGCAGGTTCACTCTGCTGATTCTGGACCTCTGTGTTCCTGCTGGGTTTTGATCTTAATTGACCAGCGGCTGTACAACAAATTGCCCCTCAGAGATAATAAAGATCCAGCGGACAGGCGGGCCTCGGACCCTCTGCGACTGTCCATGGAGCTCCTGTAATTACTCTCAGACAAATGCCCCTTTGTGCCGGCCGTGAGCAGACGGGGTGTCCTCCGACTCCCCTCCTCTTTGTAATCTTTATCGAACCATTATCCCGTCCTGTCCGTCCGACAGGCCCACTCTATTACCGGTATCGCCCCGCGCTGCCGCTGACCTACGAGTCCAGGTTTCTGATACCGACAGATTTTACACTGCTGGATGTCTTTAATCATTTAATGTAACATCATTTAAACACATCTTGACAGAGAAGTGGAGCTGATATGATTTATTCTCATGAAGCTCTCACACTTGGAGCTCTGGCCAGGACTTTAGAAACACTAACCCTGGCTCTGAAGTCACCTTTCCAGCTGATAGAAACCCGTCAGTGTGCAGCCGGACGTCATCAGATGTAAACTACATGTTTGTCATTCCTATGTTCTTATCTGCATTAGAAGATCCCTGAAACCTGTGACCCTCCTGAACCTTAAAACCTGAAACTTCAGCTTTTTACCTCCAGTGATTCTTGTCCGACGTCTAATCCTTCAAACAACGACTATTATTTAAAACATCCTTTTTTCCTTCGTGTGCATTTTGCCAAAAATGCCAAAAATACATTTGAATGGTAAGAAACCTGCGTCCACGACCGACTGAGCTGTGATCAGCAGTCACGCCCCTGAAACTTCAGGACTCCAGATCATCCACAGACTTGTGTCACATGATGCCTCCTGTTACAAAAGGACAACAAATTCTAATAACTTGTTTAACTGTAAACTAAATGTTAGAATTCATCCTACATCCACCCAACCGGTGGAGGCAGATGGCCGTCCCTCCCTGAGCCTGGTTCTGTCGGAGGTTTTTTTGCCCTGTGGGGGTTTTCGGTTCCTTCCCACCAGCAGACTGCTGAAGCTTAAAGGGAATCCAGATGTTTGGATTGTTGGGTGTTTCTGCCTTTGTGAAGCGCTATGAGATGACTGTTGTTGTAAATATGCGCTATACAAATAAATTGAATTGAATTGAATTGAATTGTGTAGAACTTGACTACAAGCTGCTGGAGATCCATTCATGTGAGTCAGGTGTGTTGCAGTAACATCTAAAACCTGCAGGACAGGAGCTCACGAGGACCGGAGCTGGAGATCCCTGGTTTACACAAAGCAGAGAGAGAAACAAGGTTCAAGCCTTTATTGGTCACAAACACAACTACACACAGTGAAATGTGTTGTGCACCTGTTCCAGACCGAAACAACAATAACAAGAATAAAACACACAAGAAATAATTAAAAAATGCAAACAAAAGATAATTTTTTTCCGATTTCGTTCTGATTTCTATTAGTCCTGCTGTCCAGCACGTGATTCAGGATCATGTTTTTCTGGGAGACAAAGCTAAGATCAAGAAAAATGCATTTTACTGGTTTTACTGGACGCTGGTAGCTCCAGAAGCTCCTCAAACTCTGCATTGTGTTCAGTCTTTAGTGTATTTTTCTGTAATTTCATCGGTGATGTAGACGTGCTCAGCTTGCAGGCGTTGCTAAGCTAAAATTACATCCCTGACATTCCCGCGCCTTCTTGCACAACCAACAGGAGGTTAGCATAGCGGCGCTGCCAGGAGGCTATCGCGGCATCGGCGCTACAACGTGTGCACTTTAATAGTGTGAAATCTTCCTATTAACACGGTTGGCGAGCGAGTCGAGGAGCAAGACGGCGAGCGCTCTGTCATGTGTTCGTGGGTCAGCACATGCGTTGCCGTCTTCTCTCTTCACACCGACGCATTTGCATAATGCATGCACAATTAACAAGTGACGCGCTCGTGTTTTCGCCCCGCGTCTGGGTGCTATTTGCTGAACCCTTGAAAACAAAGTGCCGGAGCTTACTGGAGTGTATCTTCACACCGCGGCGGCGAGGAGGCTTCGTGTCGACACACACACACACACACACACACACACACACACACACACACACACACACACACACACACACACCCGGCAGAATAAAAGACTTCCTCGCTGCTTGTTTCTCTGGTGCTGACAGGACGGCTTAGAAAGCTCCATCGTGATTCAGACATCAGTCAACACGCTGCGCTGGAAGATTAGCGTGGCTTTATTTGGACTACTCAAACAAGGAAACTGTGAACTTCCCCTGAAACACTGATCGCACACAAACGCTGAGGCATGCAGCACACCTCCACGTCCTCGCAGGCCCGTGGGCGCCGGGCCACCTCCCGTCGCAGGCCGGTATTGAACTGACAACCTCCCACCCTGCCGGCTCCTCCACAACGAAGCCGCCGGGTTAAATCCCCGACCTCTGGATCGACTCCCACCGCAGGTTCCTCTCGCCTCTTTAATTCCCCGCGGGGATCATTAAAGCTCCACCTCGCAGCGAAATCCGACCCGTGGAGATTTCCCGGTCCTGTTCGGCGGCTCCGGAGAGGCCCGACGGAGCCGCCGAATCGGTGTCGGTAATAAGGAGCAAAAGGTGGAGGAAGAATTTAAATCCTTCAGGTAAAAGTATCGATACCGCTCTGGGATCCTTTAAAAGTCAAAGTCTGCTTTTCAAAATGTTCTCTCATAGAGGACGTGGAGGCAACGAAAGATTTACCAATTACAGAAAGCAGAGCTGGCTGGTTCTGGTCGGACCTTCACCCGCCGGTGATTTTACCCACTGCATCGAACGTTCATACCAACTTCCTCGTGTTTCGTCCTCAAGACAGAAGGAAGGTGTTGCAGTATTTAGAAGACTAACTAGTAGTAAAGTAGGTGGAAACAAGGCCACAGAGAAGTTTGTTGGCACCACATTTCATTAATTTCATTGTACCTTGTGTATGATGACAATAAAAAGCATTCTGTTCTATTTATGTCTGTGCTGGATGTGGGGTATAGAGGAAGGTATACATGTAGACCTACCGACACCAATGGAGCACCGAGATTTATTATAACCTGTGTGTTATACGGTCAAGTCAGCTGGTAATTAGCATGTTTATTGGGCTCTTCTTGATCTTCTGCCTTCACATCTACTAGAGATGCGAGTTTTAAGTTGTTTTCTTACCTGACAGCAGCCTGATCGATCGGTAACGGATCATTCATTATGGTCATCTATGCTGATTTTTCTTTGATATCCTAGAAGCCGTTAACCACCACAAAAGTCTTTGTCGTGGTGGCCATTGTTAGATAAACCTTCAGAATGCCTCCTCTGGTCTCTACAGTATTGAACAGGAAGGGGCTCCACCTGGTGGAACAACCAGGTACTGCAGCTGATCTGCGACACATTTACGGACATTGGTGCCGTTTGTCTTATCAGCTGGTTAAACTCAGCTAGAATTTCTCGATCTAGAAATAGTCCTCATTATTCTAAAAGGTTTTTACGTTGGAGGCTTTTTTTTTGTTCTTCTTAAAAAGGGGAAACTGAAAGTGATAATGAGAACACTTCATGGGAACATTACGTCCTCAGAGCTCTCCAAACATTTTCCGACCGTTGCATCGAGGACGGAGCTGCTTTGTTGTCGCTGTGCAACATTGTGGGAATGTTTTTAAGAAGAACGCTGTGTCGTGGTGTTACCTCAACAACGTCCTCAGAATACTGCAGGAGAAATGTTTCCACCATTGTTCTGTCATCTGAGGCTCTGATCACATCTCTAAGCTGTCGTTTTTTTGCTCCTTAATCTGCGGCCCTGACGGCTTCCTCTGAAGGTTGCAGCTAAAACACAGCTAACTTTTAACCTTGTAGGAAAATTATTTGAAATGACAAATGTCCCTAAAACATTCTTTGGTTTTTCAATAAAAACATTATTTATCGGTGATGTAAGAACATTCCTCGGCAGCTGTTTTCTTTTTTTTCTGTTAACTCATCAACAGCAGTAATTAACCAGTTCACTTTCGTTAGTTTATGATCCTCTGATGGATTTAAATCTTCGTGTAAACCTTATTTAAACCTGGTAAACTGTGCTGCTGCCCGTCTTAAATGCTACAGATCATCTCAGTGAACCGTTTCCTGGTTAAACAGAAACAAAACAGACATGATGGATCGATCCGGTTTCTTTTTGCTGTCCAGCGTCCGCGTCACGTTGCAGACGGATCAAACAAACTCTTCTTTCCCTTCCTGTGCATGTATCGATGCTCTTTTTGATTCTGCTGCCTGGTATTAGCGGGCCCTCTCTTCTCTGACTCTGTTCTGATCCAATCATCAGCAGTATTTTGGATCCGGAGTCCTTTTGGATCCTCTTCGACACCACTTCAGCTACGAAGCTAAACGTGAGCCAGCTCTGGCCTGGTTTCCACGTTCGGGTCTCTGGCTGGAGGTGGAAGTCTGGGCCAAACTGGACTCCAGTTAGCACTTAGACCAGAACTGGGCCAGTTTTAGGCAACGGAACCAGTCCCTCGGTCATCCTGAGCCAGGTGCGATGGATCTGGTCCACAAACATTTCAGCTTTTCTTGGCTACATCAGGCTTCAGAAGTTCATTTAGTCTTTTACTATAACTTGACATATTTTGCTAACAGGATGTTTTCCATAAAAATAAAAAAAATCCAACTTGTGGTTAATATTGTTTGATTATCTGAGATTTTCTCAACAAAGTGTGCATCAGTTCCTGAACTGACTCGAGCTGTACTTTCAGTTTCACTCCTTGCAGGTCGAGACGAGGACGAAGAGGAGGACGTCTGAAGTGTTTCCTGATCCCTCGGGTCGGAGGTGACGGGTCGCATCCTCCCACCTGGACTTAAACATCGGGCCGAGGTGCAGCTCAGCAGGTAAGTTCCCCGCAGCACAGCTCAAACACTGTAATCTGGAGTGCAGGTTTTTTTTAGATTACAGGGTTTTCTGTCCTCAGCAACGGGAAGCACGAAGGGCGCTTTTACCAAGAGGTGTCGTTGAAGCCGGTTTTCTTCCCCCCAGATGAGAACGCCTCCTCTGAGTGAGTCCCGCGGCGTCCGCCTCGCCGTCCTCGGCTGAGTTTAGAGGGTGGCAACAAGAGAGGAGTCTGCGGCTAAAAGCATTCCTGCAGGGTCATCCTCATCACTTCACTCTCTCTGAAAATCAAGACTCATTCGTGTGTTTGCACAGAAACCCTCAGAGTGGATCTCGCCGCTGTCACGACGGTCTGATTTTATTGGACACTTTTATTGTTGCCGGGCCCAGCGAGGCCGGCGAGGATGCTGGATGTTTTAATTAAAAGTTCTGGACTCCATCCCAGAGGCTTTTGGAGGAGGTGGGAGGGTCTCGTATACCTTTTTTTCTGTGTGAGTCACCTCCGGCTACAGCCAGAACATGCGGAGAACATGTATGAATCAGAGCGCTGCGTGGGCGGAGAGAGTTCACCGAGCTGCTCGACACCACGGCGGTTACAGCTGCAGCTGTATATTTAGCTTTGGAAACAGAAAGACGCCCACCGTGCATGAGTTCACCTGCTCTCAGCGCATTAAAATATTACACTGCTGTAATAATGCCCATGATTTACAGAGTAAATAGGATCTTCATTAATGCTGTCACGTCCAACAGACAGTTAATCAGGTTTTATTAACACTCAGAACCTGAAGTCACAGCAGTGCTCAGTGTGTTCCACAAAACTCTGTAGAAAGATGTTCCACCATCAGAAAGATGTTCCACCATCA
>NW_007579733.1:45522-56921 GCF_000690725.1 Stegastes partitus
CCATCAGATGTAGAAAGATGTTCCACCATCAGTAGAAAGATGTTCCTCCATCAGCTGAATGTATCTCCACCAACTGGCTCCTCTGTTCTCTGGTTCTGATCCGTGCTGTGTTTATTCATGGATCCTGGAGGTTGGACTTTCTTCTCCGTCTCTCTGAGGAAACTCTGGCTGCAGTTTATCCAAACAGATGTTAAATTTTTGCACCAAGAATCGAATGAAGAAGTCAAATCTGAGCCCAAACAGCCTCGATGGACAGAAAGGTGAGCCACTGAACAAAAGCATGACGTTTAAAATGTTTTAATTTATGTGTGTTTTGGGAAAAGTCTCCAAATTCCAGACTAAAAGACGTTCAGGGTGATTTTACTGCCGTCAAAGGTGAAACCGGGTCAAATCTGAGCCCAGACAGCCTCAGACATCTGAAGCACCGTTTTTGTGTATTTTGGGTCATTTTAGGAGAAGTCATCAGATTTCAGGCTGACAGGCCCGCTATGTTTACTGGTGTCGACGGTCAAAACGGGTCCAATCTGAACCGGAACAGTCTGTGAGGGTTAAAGCCAGTCCATCAGTGCACATGGACGGTCAGTGGGAATGCTCCTCTACCTGATCTACTGCGGTACTGAACAACCCGTCCGGATGCGGAGCTGCTCGGTCGACTCCGGCAGCTCCAGGTGTCCATTTTTTACAGTGTGCTCTCCGCTGTGCGGCGCCGACACACACAGGAAGTTCCTCGGCTTCAATTTGTGCCAATCTGACTTTGGAAAAAGGGGAAAATGTGTTCTTTCTCCACGGTGATCCGTCTTCAAAGTGGGCCTGTGTGTGCTGAGGAGGCCGATAAGTGTCGGGGATGTAGTGAATTTGAATACAATGACATAAAATAAAGCTGGTTGTCATGCTCGGCGGTTCTGCTCCGGCGGCCCCTTTTCCTTTCTGTCTAAAGCTGCTCGACACAGTTCCGGATTTACCAAATCCTCGGAAGACGAAACGAACCCTGTCGCTTCATTGTGTGGGAGCCGCCGCCGCCGCCGAGCGCCTCCCCCCCTCCCCCCGCGACGCCTGGCCCGCCTTACCCGTCCTCCTCGGCGGGGGGACGGCCGGCTGAGAGTCGGCCTGCAGTTTGAGCTCTTAAGCATTTGGGGATTGGTTTCAATTTAATGCCCCGACGTGAAAGAGGAAGAATCAGTGTAAAGCCCCCGGGTCACCTGGCGGAGCAGATAAAACGACAAAGAACAGAGAGAAATAATAATTATGGCGACGCCCGCCACGTTCAGAGGAAAACAAATGTGCAGAAAACACTTAATTAGCGCAGCCTCTGATTTGTTCAAATGATCTGTAACGTTTATCTCCGAGTGGGAGAAATTCAAAAAAATGCTTAAAATCGTTTAATGAGGAGAAAAAGAAAAAAAAAGGAGAAGAAGTGAGAACATCCCCCGAGTGCTCTGAAGAGTACGATAAAAGTAATAAAGAAGAAAACGGCTCGACAACCTCGTCTGTGGTTAGAAAACCAGCGTCAGCAGGGAAACGCTTCGCTTTTCTGTTTGCAGTAACAGAAACATGAAGTTAAATAAAAGACGGCGGCGGCAGGAAGAATCCAGGAAGTGAAGGAGGAGTTCCAGGAATCAGGCAAAACGGAGCAAATAAAAAACATCAGCCCACAATCAGAGGATCTAGAACCATTTCTCTACTGATGGAGAAAAGTTCAGACCATTTCTGATGTATTTAAAGAATCTTATCAATTAATTTAGACAATTTGTGGAACGTTTTGATGGATTTAGACAAAGTTTGAGTGATTTTAAACCTGAACATTTCCAGTTTTTCAGCCTCTAAACACTGTGATGCTCACATCAGCTGGAGAACGATGCTGAGGAGATAAAAACATGATAAAAGCAATAAATCATCCTTTTCTTTGGTTTGAAAACAATATCAGGAGGGAAACGGTTCAGTTTTGTTTTGTTTTAGAAACATGAAGTTGTTAAATAAAAGAAAACGATGGCAGAAAGAATCCAGGAAGTGAAGGATGTGATCAAATAAATCAGGTCAAATGGAGCAAATAAATAAAATAAAATAAAATCATCCCACATTTAGAGGATCTACAATAATGTGACACTGAACAGACTTTTGTTTTCCTCTCATGATTTAAGATTTCAGGCATTTTAAATACTTTTTTCAAACATTTTTGACGTATTTTAAGAATCTTATCAATTATTTTGGACACGTTAACGACATTTTAGACAATTTGAGTAACTTTTTGGTGGATTTAAGTCACTTAAAACAATCTCTGAGTTAAACCTGAACATTTCCAGTTTTTCAGCCTCTAAACTCTGTGATGCTCACATCAGCTGGAGAAAGATGCTGAGGAGATAAAAAATATGATAAAAGCAATAAATGGACCTTTTCTTTGGTTTGAAAAACAGCAGCAGGAGGGAAGTTGTTCAGTTTTTTTCAGTATATGCAAACATCAAATTATGGTATTAAATAAAAGAAATGTTTGCAGACAGAGTCCAGGAAGTGAAGGATGTGAGAGAATCTAAAGCACAGCGACTCAGCTTTGGACTGAAGCTGCTGCTGCTGAGCATCAACGCTGTGCAGCAGCACAAGAGTCTGATGTCATGATGCATGTAAAGCTAACAGGCATGTTCATGTGCAGCATGAATCTCTGGTGGAGGAAACCGAGATGTGTTTAGACCCGGACCAGGATCCTGTTCTGCACCTGATCGTGTTGGTGGTTAAACTGAAGCAGACAGAACACTTTAATAATGTCCACGATGAGACAGGAAGTCAAGCTTCACGACTTTCTAAAGAGGAGACGTCGGCCTGGTGGGAGGTGGAGGAGGTTCCTGCTGCTTCGCTTGTGGTAGAACAGGTGGATTCATTACATACAGTGTCTTCAAAGGGGAAGCTGAAGAAGGCTGAGGCTCAGGTGAGAGGAACCAGCACACAGGTAGATGTACAGAGGAGGAGCTGGACACGAGGAGCTCAGGCTTCAGTGGTGGAGAGTCACCGGAGAATCAGAGTGTTCTGGAGGTCTGGACGAGGTGAGATGATCTACAAGTGTGTTTAATGATGGCGAGGCCACGCCCCCTTCCAGTCAAGCCACGCCCCCTCAGTCACACTGACAGGAAGGATGTAAATGAATGATTATTAACGAACTGAACAGCTGCTGTCGTTGATTCGCTGATGTGTTGTTTGGCCTAAAAAATGTCATAAAGTAAGAAAACAGCTGATTCCTGTTTCCCAAACCAACCACAGGGCTCAGCAGGGACCTGATTCATCTCCTGGTGGTCTCCTCACTTCATCATCATCATTT
Organism: Stegastes partitus; assembly: GCF_000690725.1. Taxonomy (NCBI): domain Eukaryota; kingdom Metazoa; phylum Chordata; class Actinopteri; family Pomacentridae; genus Stegastes; species Stegastes partitus. Next base: position 48,827 of record NW_007579733.1, read on the forward strand.
CATGGTGATGGAGACGTGATGGTGTTCTGAGAGAAAGGAAGTACGGTCAACATTTGGATCTGAGTTTCACTGTGACTGCATTTAGAAGTCGGGTTCAGTTTAGGCCCCAGAACCACCTGGTCCGGGTCAGAAAGGGACCACGGTTTGGGTAAAAACACATCCTTCATTCTGCAAAGCAGGAAGTTTGTCAATAATTAGAACGACTGATGATTGAGAGAACCCTGCTCATGCACGACCTCCAGAACTCCTGCTCAGAGCACATCAAAGTGACGTCTTCAGTCTCGTCCGGTTGAGTTTTCCAACCAGCCGTTAATCTGCACGGCACCAACTCCAGACGTGGAGACGCTTTAAAGGTCCACAATCAGCTCCCGTCTCCCTGCAGACTTCAGGTCGTTTCCTCCGAAGCGCCTCCGAGAGGAAAGTTTGTCCTCAGAGACTGTTTGGTTTGTGATCTTTCCACTTTGTTCCCTCGGACTCGCTGACGTTCTCTCTGCAGAACGTATACATGAAGCCTCCTCGGTCCCGCCAGTTAGAGCTCATTTGAATTTGAGAGGCGGCGGGATGAAGGATGTGCAGGAGGAGGAAGGAGCTTGAATCGGATCCAGGCGGAAAGCGAGACGAGCCGACAGCCAGAAAACACGGCGAGGACTTCAGAGAGACGGCGAGTAATTAAAGGTGTTTCTAAAGGGGCCGTTTGATGTAAAGCTTCCCAGCAGGACTCGCTTTCACGCCGCGGACAGGCGGAGAGCTAACATGACAGTCGGCAATAAATCTTAAAACACTTTTGTTTGTTCCCGCGCAGATAAACACGCCGAGCCTGAGAGTCTGACAGGATCTCACAATCTAAAAATACTCGGCGGTTTAATTAGGCCGGCGCTGACCCGGCGAGCTTTCAGGGGGGTAAACAGCCGCTTTCATGCCTCCTGCCTTTTGTTGTCGGGCCGCCGAGCCACCTCCTAACGAAGGGAACGAAGCCGCCGCAACCTCAGGAGTCGCTCCAACCGCGGCGAGGAGGAGGTTGGTGGAAGGGCCTCCATCAGCGTGAAGACGAGGCAGGAAGTGAGCGACAGGCCAGATGTTCACCATCATCTTCATCATCCTCCGTGTTCAGATCTGCAGACGGATCTCTGGAGGTTTGACGGCGGCTTTGTGTTCGTCAGCTCTGGAAAATAATCCCTGAAGTCAGAAGCAGCAGAAACATCCGAGATCCGGTTGTTTCCAGGACACGAAGCGACGGCTTCATAACTAGAAGAAATGGAAACTAGTTTCTCAAAGTTAGCCGGTCAGCTAGTTAGCTAGTTAGCTAGTGAGGAGCGCAGCAGCCGGGTTCCTGTGACATCGATGTTTGTGCGTTTTCACGTATCGCATCAGAAAAAATTAATGGAAATGGAGAAATCTGATTAAATGTCCTCAGTTTTATAAGAGAAGTTTTCACGTTTGCTTGAGGTGGTTTCAGAGACGAGTAAATGTGCAAAAACGGAGATCATGAAACACGCAGCGAACATTTAATTAACATGATCAGCTGTCTTATGACAATAATCACGACGGTTACACAAAATGCTCTGAAGATGGACAAAGTCTTGTTTGCTTCTTCTTGCTCCTCCTGCAGCAGCCGGGTTCCTGTGACGTCGATGTTTGTGCATTTTCATGTATCGCATCAGAAATAATAATAACAGTAATAACTGATCAGATTTAGCGCTTTTGCTTTTAACTCTTTTTTTAATGACTTTACAAACGTTTAATGAACTCGACTGTTTGTGCTTTTTTTAAGTTGGCAAACAGCTGCTTTTTGTCTCTGACTTCTTCTCTTCTGTCTTTTACAGCCGTGTCGCCTACAGCGCCCCCTCCTGGTCACAGCCAAGTTTCTTTTTGCTCCAAAGCAGCCGATGGAAGCAAATTTAATCCACATTTCTTTTTGCATTTTTATTTTTCCCGGCACCCTAGTGAGGATTAAGCAGTGTATAGATAATGGATGGATGGATAAATTTATTTATTTTTATTTTTTAAAAAACTTTTTAAGCTTAAATTTGACAATTTAATGGAAACTGAAACTGGGATGGAGACCACTGGGTTCTGGTCTCATTATTTTCTTTCTGTTTGTGCAGCACATGCACTTTGTGGGTCAGAAGATCCGTCCGGCTGCTTTGTTCTTGCGTTCGCTGCAGCTTTGACTGTCGGTTTCCACCCGATCCTTCAGCATCGCGACCAAAACCACGACTGCTTCCCTCCGTCTGTCTTCGTCCACCTTCGTTAGAATAAAACTAATTAGTGAGAAGTTTGACAGCAAATGTTGTCGACCCAACTGTGCGATAAAACCAATAATCCTGGCGTTCTGCTGATGTGATAATTAATATTTCTATTTTTACGCCGTGCTAAGACTTCTTAATGCCGTTTTAAACACAAGGAGTTTTTACACTTTTTAATAATACAACATATTCTTTACAGATCTTTACAACGATTCACAGAAGAACCGAGCAGATCGCCGTAAAGCTCGGTCCAGATCTTCAGCAGAACTTGTCGTTTTCAGCGTTTAGCCTGACGTGAGCAGAAAACGCCTTCAGGCCACATCTGGCGGGTTCATGCTTGTCTTTGTTTTAACGGTGAATTACAGCGGGAGACTTTTGGGATTTTTAACGCCTTTATTGGTGTTATTTCGTCCTGATAATGTTATTTTCCGGCCTCGGCACTCGTCTCCGGCTGTCACACGGTATTAATTACGTCGTGTCAGAGCTGAACCGCGTGGGGCTTCGGGTCAGGTTCGGTTTGGGGGTCAGCGGGTTGGTTGGCGGGGGAGCGGCGCCGGAGCGGCCCTGAATGTTGACCAGCCGGTAATAAAGCCGGGCTGGTCCCCGCTGCCTCTCAGCTCTTTGTCCTGATTCTCAGAGGAGCCGCGGCTTATTACATGGAGGCTTTTTCCTTTTTCATTAGTTGCCGTCAGAATAAACAGAGATCACGGTGCGTCACGGCGTCCTCTTCAGACACACACAATGCAGCCGTGTGAAAAGAAGAAGTTTGCCTGCAGCCCGGAACGGGAGGGCGAAGCCTCCGGGTTGCGGTTCTCATTCTCTCGGATGCGGGGTCGCTTTTTCGCAGTTAATTCAAGGTTTCGTTAGCATTGTGCGAGGCCTTTATATCGTCTCTCCTCAGTCTGCGCTCATACAAGCTCCCGGCTCTCCAACCAGACCTCCTGACATGATGCTGCGTCTGGTCTGAATGCAGCCAACACGCGGTATCAAAGAGCACACGCTTCCACACGACAGCCGCGCTCTGCCGGTCAGATGTCAGCGTTTTACCGCATGTTTCTGTTTTCCTGCAATATATATGCATTCGTATCCACATTTACTCCATCGCTCTCTGCAGCTAAGACAAAGAAAAGCCTGTTATTGATGCCACAGCAGCACCGAGGACGCAGCAGAAATGTAAAGACGTCAGTAGAAAAATAAGAAACAGAAATATGTACTGCTGATGTTTTAGAATCAACTATATGCAGAATGTCAGATATTAGATAAGATAACATAAAACTTTATTAATTCTGGAGGAAATCCTTGTGCCACATATTGAAAAAAAAAGAAAAAAAACCTACATGACATCAGAAACAGTCAATAAAAGTAGAAAAAAAAGGCAATAAGGTAGAAGTACGACACATCACTGAAATAAAATTAAATGAAATAAGGCTGGAAATGAGCAGTAAAAAGTAAAGCCGGCAATTACACTGAAGTATTTGGAAACATCACACATGATCACGACGTTCTGCACCAGAGCAATGAAAGAAAAATGAAACAGAAATATTTAACCTGAGACATGAAAATAGTTAGTACTGCACAGATCAGCAGGTTTACCGACAAAACATCAGCTCAGAATCTGAATCACTCAGAAAGAATCATCAGGTGACCGTTTAGTTAAAGGGCGGAGCTTCTTTCAGCCGATTCACATCTCAGCTCTGAACAGAACCTGGACCAGGTTAGGTCCACACCATCAGTTACTATGGAGACCTAGCTCAGCAGCATCAGTTACCATGGAGACCGAGCTCCACAGCATCAGTTACCATGGAGATCTGGCTCCACAGCATCAGTTACCATGGAGACTGAGCTCCACAGCATCAGTTGCCACTCTCTGACTTGAGGCTCAGCGTACCTGCGAACACAATCATCTCACTTCCCCTAAACAGACTTTCTTTCTGCTCTATGCTCCTGACGGCCAGAGGAAGATGCTGCCGGATGGTTTTGACGTAAGTTTGAAAAGCAGTTTCCTGGAAGAAGCACCAAAACTCATCAAGGAGCTTTTTCTCACTCGGCCAACGACCAGCAGCGTGTTCTATCTGACGGACCGAGGGCGGCGGCGGTGGCGAGCGGATCGAGGCGCTCCCTGTTTGCTCTGCTGACAGTCGTGTCAGCGCTCGACACCACCGAGCAGCAGGATGTTGAATCAGGACTCGTGTTTGTTTCCCCTCCGACTCCACTCCCAGACACTCCGCCGCTGTCGCCGCTCGGCCCTGAGTACACAAATCTGCCGGGAATTTGAATTGCAAACGACGCGGAGGGAGGAAGGAGGCGGCGGCGGTGGTGGCGAGGGGGGATGTGCTGCCTGTTTACAGACGATAACATCTGCAAACGTCTCAGGTCCAGAGAAGAAGAACAAGTGTCCCGCTAATGGGATGGATGAGTGAAATTATAACGGCGCTCCCGTTGGCGGGTCTCTTCCTCTTTATCTGGACCGGTTCTGTCCCCATTTGTGTTCCGTCTCCTCCCGTCCCTTCATTTCTCCCTCGCTCTTGTCTAAAATTGAGAACAGAACAGCTGGTAATTGAAGATCATTGTCTCTCCTCAGGCCCTCAGGATTTGCGATGACTCTCGCCGCCTTTCTGTTTGCTTTTTTTCCCTCCTTCCTCTTTTTCTTCTTCTTCTCCTCATAAACTCCACGAGCCCTCCGTTTTTTTTTTTTGAAATTGGATTTTCATTTGCGGTGGACCAGGAGCACCCGTCGTGTTTATGCCGCCTTCCCTCCCATCAATTTTCCTTTCTCTTTTCCTCACTTCATTTCAGGCCCGTCTCCTCCTGTGAATTATCTCCTCTCGGTCCGGCTCGGACAGGAGCTCCATTTTCCTCCTGATGGGTCTGAAAAAAAAAAAGAATCAGTTTGGAGTGCGCTGGCGAAGGAGAAGGAGAAGCCGAGAAGATCCCGATCGAGCAGCCGGCGTTCCCGATGCTGAGGGTACAGGCTGTTCTGACCTCCGAGCCTCTTCTGCTTTATGTTTAATACAGTCGGATTGATTCTTACGCCGCATTAAAAACACATTTTTGTCTCAATTTGCGAGACGCCTCCTCGTCGTTTCGAGTCAGATGAGAAAGTAAATTGAGACAGAAGGATCACGACTCCAATACGCTGATTAATCAGGAAAACATGTCACAGGTTTTCCTCATAAATTACCGAAACTGCATTTAAAATTCCATCATTGCTGCGTAATGAGCTGCCCTGCATGAACAGAAAGCAGATCACAGCCCGACGTGCAGACGAGCAGAGTTTATGTAGATGAAACTGATTAAAGGAAGGTCCTCGGATGCAAACAACCACCACAGCACTGATAATAAGAGAATAGAATAGAATAGAATAGAATAGAATAGAATAGAATAGAATGGAATAGAATAGAATGCTTTTTATTGTCATCACACACAAGGTACAACGACATTTAAAGACAACTCCAGCGGTGCAGAAGTACAAAAAGACGAATAAGAACATATAAATGTATTTACAGAAGGAGCCAGCAGGACGTATGTACAGTCAGCCAGACGGTAGAATAAACGTACGGCACTGATGAGGCAGGAACGCTGTGGATATATGAGAAATATGAATAATCTGCTTTGTTCTGGTGCTGCAGGTTGACTCAGGCTGCAGCCAACAACCGAGCAGCTGGTCGACAGTCAGATGTTTAAATAAAAGTCTAAATTCTGCATTTTCTAGTTTCTTTGACTCATCTTGAGCCTTCAGGAGACACTGATCCACGTTTTCTGACTGTTTTAGACCAAACAGATCGATCAGCTTGATTCGTTTCTTTTGGGTGAAAACTATTAAATTCTCTTATTGCTTCTTTCCCGCTGTGACTAGTTTCTGGTTTCTTTCCATCTTTATGACGGTAAACTTAATAACTTTGACATGAATCCATCATTCTGGGCTTCAGAGGACAGAGATCAACTTTCTTCTGACAGTTTATGAACCGAACAGCGAATGAATTGATCCGCTTGAGTCTTTTGTTTAGATGAAAACAAGCAAATTCTCTGAATTTATCTGAAATGTTTTTTACTTTCTCTCCTCGTCTTTGACAGCAAACCTTCCCACGTCTGAAAATATCTGAAATTCTCCAAATTTATCGAAAACATTTTGTGGTTTTGGGTCCCAAATATCAAACGAGTGGCGTCTGAATAAAGTCTGAGACGCTTTCTGTCTGAATGAACTCAGATCGTTTGTTTGTTTTTTTGTGAATTTAACAAAGATGCTAATTAACCCGTGACCTTAAATCAAAAGTCTCTCCAAACACCTGGACACAGCTTCCACTGGAGGCGCTGAAGGTTCATGGTGTTTCTCCTGGAGGCCGTTAGTTTGACTCTTATCCAGAAGACCAGAGGTTTGACTCTGACCTCTGCTGGACTCATTGCTTCATTTGGATCATGTCTGAGGGAGTTTTGTTCCTGGAGATGCTGAATCCTGAAAATGGCTTCTGGAACCACAACGTTCTCAAAATTAAGCCAAACCCTGGTTTTTGGTTCCAGATAACCGAATAATTAAAGCTTGAACTGAATGTGAGAGAAAAAAGCAACGTGGACGCAGATATACTCATCAGCTGGTCCTTTTAGAATCACAGGTACCACCAAACATCTGGATGCAACTTTGGAAAAGTTCAGCAGCTCAGAACTGTTCATCGTATTTGACTCATCGTGTTTGATCTCCTGTGGATCCTCCTGAGGTTCCTCTGATGGAGGCACCAGAGATCTCTAACTCTGACCTCTACTGGAACCATTTCTTCAGTTAAATCTGCATCTTTTCAAGGTAAAGTTCTAAAAGTTTCCAGGTTTGAAATCCTCCAAACTCTGGGGGTGAGTTTGTTTTCCTCTGCTGGCGCCGTCGGAGGGGCGGAGTCGCCGGAGCTCATCCATCGATCAGCGCTGAACGCGTTCCCGTTATTACCCGAGGCGCTGAAATGCTGTATATCGTCGGCCTGACTGGCAGTTTATGGCAGCATGAAATTAAAAGGCTCGTGTTTTATGGCGGCGGCACGTCGGTGAGCTCATCGGTGATGTCAGAGCGGCGCCGCCTGCAGCCGTGATGAACACGGCGGCCGGGATATTGCAGGAATCAGCGATCCGAGCGTTGAGAAATTAGCTTGTCTCTCTCCTTCACTGTTATTGATCACCTGACTTCCTTATACATTTCCACATAATAGGCAGCAGCGACTTAATTAGTCAAAAGACAGGCTGGGTAATTACATGTCACTTTAACAATGTGTTTTATTGCCTACAAGCTCTGGTGCTAGCAGGCGGATCTAATGGTGGATTTAATGCAAAGTGGATAGAGAGGGAGGGACGGAGGCCGGCTTGTGTTCATAGGAAACGAATACATGAGGCTGTGCTGAGCGGAGCCTCGTTCTTCTTCATGGGTTCTTCTGGCAGGAGCCTCTCAGACCAAGTTCACGTCTTGGATCGCCAAGTTCACGACAAACCTTCTGCACAACATCCAAGGAAACACGGATTTGGTGATTTTTACGAGTCAAAACTCAAAACATTTGGGCAAAAACTTGGTGGAGTTCTTAAATTCTTGCTCCAGCATGTTTTATTCTCATCTCGTGAATATTTTAGACGAGTTTGAGGCGTTGTGATGTTTTTATTTTTAACCATTCTTGAGGAGTTTAGACCATTTCACACAAATTTGGAGTCATTTTTGACCACTTTCCCATCATTGTCTACAAGTTTATGTCATTTTAGGCAGTTTTTGAGTAATTTTGGAGAAGTTCACATCAGTTTGGACAAAATCTGAATCATTTCTGATCAGAATGTTTCATGTTTTCAGCCTCATCAGCTGTAGAAAGATGTTCCACCATCAGTAG
>NW_007579733.1:57185-61253 GCF_000690725.1 Stegastes partitus
TGTAGAAGCGATCACGACGTCTCTGTTGCACCAAGAAGTGAAGAAATGTTTGATTTTTGACTCATTTCTAATAAGAAACGTGGAACAAAGTGATGAGACTTGATGACCTTCAGCTTCGTGTTAATTTTCTCTGCAGTAGGTCAGTTTAGGAATGTGATGCAGCTCGTATCGGTCCTGCTACTATTAGCTCCACACTGAGCATGAATGTCTTGGAAACATCCTGTAATTAGCAGCTAAACAGAAGCTGTGAGGAAAGTTTGCACAACATAAGGCAGAAGACACAGGAATGAAATACAGCAGAACCGATGTGTGACTGAAGCATCGGTTGGATTAAAACAGGACACCGTTTGGCACCAGAAAGAAAGAATCCACTGAAGCATCATCATCTTCTCCTTTAACGGGATCTTTCTCTGTTGAATGACGGATATTTTTACGGTTTCTGGCAGATGAAAAGTGTAATTTTGAAGATTTAAAAAAAAAAGGACTTAATCATATTTTCCCCTCCAGCATCCAAACTCCTGACTCTAGGTTCTCCTCTTACTGTCCAGTACATCCCAGAGCTCCATGAGCTCAGCGGTCGTGAGATAATCCGTGTTTTTCATGTGTAAATTGACATTTACTGTACTCGTATATCCAGCGCTTTGTGTTCTATGAGGGCTTAAGGCCGAGATAAAGCCTCCCGACCCGCCGCTGGGTCAGAACAGACCCCCGCTGTGCAGCCCAGCTTTGTGCAAACCGACCACAACTTTATTTTAAGGTCTGGTGGAGATTCAAAACTGTCAGGCCGGATTTCGGGGAAATATGTCTGAAATGATGCCCGAGACATCTAGAATACTTTCATTTGATGGAATAGTGCAGCTCGAAGAAAAAAAAAAAGACAGTCTGGGGTTTGAATATTACTTTTTAGCAGAAAGCCTCAGCGAATAACCCGACAAAGATGCTGCAATATAAATGTGACACCGCTGGAAAGGCTAGAATGAGGTGATTTTTCTGCCTGAAGGGCTGAAAAGTGGACGTCGAGCAGCTTCATGCGCTAAATCTGCAGCTAATACGTGACGTTTAACGTGTTCGGATGCACGTTAGAATCAATATCCAGCACGCTTTAATGGACGACGGCGGATAAAACCGGAGAGGATCGGACCGTAAACTTGTTGGGATTCGTCCCCGGGGAGTCGCCAGAGTTAACGGCGGTTCCTCCGACGGCTCCGCGGGTCAATACCGTGTCAGCCGCGTGGCCCGGGATGTTTTAAACGGCCACTTAACTCCCCCCGTCTGGACAAATTGCTTAATTTTCTCTGGAAACAACAAAGAATAAACAGAGCGGAGCCAGAATCGATAGACGGGGTAAAGCAGCCGGCGCGCTAGACGCCATGTGAAGGGTTAAGCTTCCTCCTGAAGACGCCTCTCGTCAGATTCATGAACACGACGCCGCTCAGAAGTCAACGTTTGTCTCTGATCACATTAAAGCTGCACTTTTATTATCGCTGCTGCTGAAGAAAACAGAAGACTCTCTGTTGAACGTGAATATGTGCTTCATCCTTCTACTCCACAGGTGGAGACTCGACCCGATGGATCCGAAAACGGGCTCTTTAGAAACTCTGGTTTCGGACTGAACCGGTGTCGGCTGACTCACGTTGTGGTTCTTCCTTCTAAACTTTGTTTCGCTCCAGTAAGCGTTCAACAGATCCAATATCTGGACGAAAATCAAAGATGGGAGAGAAGCTGCAAACAGATTTGGGAGTCTGAGGTTTTTTATTTTCCACCTCTTTCCTCCCTCATTATTCATGTTTGGAGCTCCCGGGTTTATCGTTATCCCTGAAATAAAACCGATACGAAGGAGTTTAACCTGCAGCGGCTGATACGTGCTGCTGAGGCCTCGTTACTATTAATCCTCCCGCTGCATGCTGGAGATATCCAACTCCATGTCTACAGCCCCATCAGCTGGACAGAGATGTTCCTCCATCATGTAGAAAGATGTTCCACCATCAGTAGAAAGATGTTCCACCATCATGTAGAAAGATGTTCAACCATCAGTAGAAAGATGTTCCATCATGCTGGATGTATCTCCACCAGCTGGCTCCTGTGTTCTCTGGTTCTGATCCGTGCTGCCTCTCTTTGGACCAGTTGATGTCATTTTAAACAGGTTTCAAGTCACTTTTTATTTATTTTTTTTATCATTTTAAACACATTCTGGACAATCTGTGAGCCTTTTTTTCAAGGAGTTTGTGTTCTTACGGACATATTCTGAGACATTTAGATGATTTTTGGTTAATTCTGGTCCGTTTTATTTTCCTCCTCTCACTTCAAACAATCCATGTTGTTATTTTCATTATTTTATTTTAGAGTTGTTTTTATTTTGATCAGGTTTTGAGTCGACTTTGATCATTTTCTTTTGAACCAGTTTGTCCATGTGGACGACTTCTCTGACCATCTCATCTCCACACTGGACACACCGCCTGCACCAGACAACACAGAACTCAATTCTGTTTGATTTCATTTTTTTGCAGCGTTTTTTAGTTTATTTTATGTTTAATATAGAAACAAGACGAGCAGATTGAAGTAAAATCACTACATCAGCCTGAGATTTGATTTACGACTGAGCTGCATGTGATTGGTTTAAAATACGACTGTTTACAGTTACAGGATGATAAATGGTTTTATTTTAGTGGTTTTTAACAGACAGCATGAGAACAAACCCGGTTCTGGGACTCAGAGGAACCAAACTGGACTTTATCCTGTGATGGACCACGGAGCTCTACAACATCTGGACACCAGCTTCTTGTCCAGTGAAGAGCTGCAGACCTCCACCTCTGCTGCACAACGACGCCAATGAGCCCAAACCCAACCTGGAGAACCAGCGCTAACCCAGTTGCGTCCCGTCCTAACCTGCCCCATGTCGCTGCCTCGTGGTGACGGCGGCGCTCAGCAGCAGAAGTAACGGCGTGCTATCGACGCTCCGCGGCCGCCCGCCGCCGCCCGCCGCCTCCATCACAGAGCACATCGATCGCTTTTCCTTCACGCTCCAGCGGCGCCTCGCAAACACCGCGACACGCCGCTCGATGCTCATTAGCGACAGAGAGGCTCCTTCCTCCTCCTCGGCCCCGCCCACCGCCTCCCTGACACTGATTGGGTTGCCCTTGATTTCCTTTCTCCCTCCTCGACGTGTCAGATCTGTATTTCTGGGGCAAGACCAGGAGGAATTAGGTTTAAAAAGGACTCACTCCATATTCACAAACTCATTCCCTCCCTGTAGCCTGCAGCCGGCGCCGGGTTCCACGGCGTCGGCCGTCCAAGTCTCCGTTTGACGAGTCGCTCCATTTATTCTGCGGATCAGCTGTCAGGCCCGTCAGTGTCGGGGAGTTTTAAATGAGCCCGTCGACCTGGACGGCGGATTAGACTCCATATTTTAACTACAGAGCCGTCGGCCGGGGCCTCGTGTCACGGACGCAGCGGAGGGTAAAAGCCACCCACAACTTCCTTTTTATGCCGACGAAACGAGTCGACTCGGTTTACATACATTAAAATACATTATGGCGCTCTAACAGGCCGGCGCCGGCGCACCGAGGGTGATTTGGACAAACGCAAAGTTAACTTTTAAACGGGAAAGTTGCACAAAAAAAAAAAAAAAAAGTCAGATCCGAGGCCCTCAGAGTGTAATTCGTCTCTTCCCTCGAGTCGCTGCCGGTCACGTCTCGACAAAGACTCGTTAACCCGTTAATACAGCCGCTCCTTTTAATTTATTATACGACGCATTTGTTTGAGTCTATGACCCACCGACGGACGCAAACTCATTTACAACACGCACGTCTTACACGTGTTCATTAATGTTCCTGTGAAATAATAAATAAATGAAATAATTTGGAATAAATCGGCAGAAACGCTCGAGTTCGGCCTCGAGGAGGAGAAGCTGCATCGTTGTCCTCAGACGTGAGAGGAGGAGATCTTTATGAGTCACTCTGAACCAAATTACTCAGAATAATCATCATCACATGTGTATTATTATTATTATTATTATTATTATTATTAATAACGATAATACATGAAATAGTGAGTGATTGTTTTTTAATA
>NW_007579733.1:61480-63044 GCF_000690725.1 Stegastes partitus
AATCTTTCCAGCCTGCATGCTTTTTAACTGAAACAACATATATTCCAACTGATGACCCTCCACATGAAAACACAGAGTCTCTCCTCATGTCTTTGGTCCAACGCAAAAGAAAACACCGGAAAAAATAAAATAAAATAAAGGGCAGACTGATTTTGCAACAGCTTACAAAACTGAATGTAAAGGAGAGCAATAAATAAATAAATAAAAACTAAAAAAATAAAATAAAATAAAGGGCAGACTGATTTTGCAACAGCTTACAAAACTGAATGTAAAGGAGAGCAATAGCTAAATAAATAAAAACTAAAATAAAGAAAACAATATATATATATATATATTTAACATTTTTAAAAAATTCATAAATGTATTTTAACAGAATTTCTCTGTCAACAAAAACACATTTACAAATTTATTGTAAAGTCACAAATGTTTTCTTTTCCTTTAATTGTTAGATTGAGTCAATAAAATATTATTATTATTATTATTATTATTATTATTAATAGGCAACCATCTCATAATGTGCGATAGCTTTACACACAATAATTTAACATTTTCCACGTTACCGTGACGCTGTCGGCTTCAGAGTCTGTTTCTATGGTTAGTGTTTATGGTGTGTGTGTGGACAGATATAAATGTGTGTTTGGCTGTGCGTCTATTAACTCGTGCAGCAGGAAGGTTTCCTCGTACGGTCCCGTTTCGACCCTTTTAACCCGTTTCTGGGTTCTGACCTCCGTCTTCGTGGAGCTTTTACACGTTACTGTGGTGACCCTTTTACCAGCAGATGAATTTACAGCTTCCTCATAAAGTCCATCCGTCACAGAAGAACTCGTTCATTCTGAGGGAACGGGCTCTCGGTCAGAGTGGACTCGACCCGGCTCTCAGGTCGGGAACACACGGCTGCTGCTGGTCCGAGCTGACGGTGATGGTTCCAGAAGAATCCAGCTCATCGGGGAGATTGTTCTTCTCGTTTTCTGCTGCAGGTTGTTTTATTGTTTCAGAGCTTCTTTAATGGGAGGAACAGAACCACGAGTGACCCTGAACCTGGACCAGAACCAGCAGGCTCAGGCAGCTTTGTTCTGACGTTACATCCATTAACTTGCATGAGTTGTTGTGTTTGCAGATGTATTAATAATAAGTTTTATTTCTATAATGAAATGTTGATTTCTCAGCCCTGAGTTCAGGAATTCATCCAAACTTCTCCAGAGTGACTCAAAATGTGTCCAAACCTGTCAGATATGACTCAGAGCGCTTGTTCTAAAAGGCAGAAACAGACGCACAATGACTGAAATACTACAAAACACTTCCACAAAGTGACTCCAGACGTCTGCTGAATGACAGAAATATGTTCAAACTGAATCAAAATTAGGTTTTTATTACAAACATATGTCCAAAAGGACTGTTTTTTATCTCATACAGCAAAAGTCGGACTCAAAATGTGCCGTTTATGGAAAAGACGTGTTGGAATCCCTGAAGACTTTATATTCGCTGTGAGTCCTTTTTTTTGTGATAAATGACATGAAAGTCGTCGACTATGAAATAATTACCAGGAAATTTAATTTTTTTTTTT